>NC_050579.1:59594059-59894059 GCF_011100635.1 Trichosurus vulpecula
CCGGGGGAGCGTGGGGGGAGCAGCCGCATGAATTATTGACAACTTTGCTTTTCTCCTGGCCGGGCCTCCATGTTGAGCAGAGAGCACTCCTATCCCCTGGCCCAGGGGATACAAGGCAGTGTCTGTGTTTTAAGCAAAGTTCTCAAGGAGGCCATCAGCAGCATTTCCTCTAGGGCATCCATGGACAAGGAGGACCCGAGGAGGTTTGGGGACCAAGTGGAGTGAATGTGCTCCTACACTGGAATGTGCCCTCCCCCTTTCTCATTTTTATAAACTTCAGAATGGTATGGGGGATAGAGCAATGGACTAGAAGTTAACAAGGCATGGGTTTGAATCCCCACCTTAGATACCTACTAGCTGTGTGACCCTGGGCAAGTCACTTAACCTCTATGGGCCTACATAAAATAAGGGGACTGAATGGACTCCCAGGTCCCTCCCAGCTCTACATCTATGATCCCATCATCCCTGATCCTATGAAACCAGGCTTAAAGGGACAAAGAAGTTTCAAAGGGGAAGGTGGGGAGCAGGGGGAAGGGATGGAAAAGAGAGTGGAATAGATGAAGGGAAATCCTATTCACTCTGTCTTTGGGGTGCTTCAGAGGTTCATAGGCTGATTCAACAATCAACCAACAAACATTTCTTAAGAGTCTCCTACGTGCAAGATACTACACTAGGCACTGGAATCATGAAGACAAAAATAGGCCATTTAAAAATGTTCCATTTTGATAGTCCTTCCTTTCACCTCATCAATGTAGAAACAAGTTAATAAGAATAATTAGTCAGACTAGGAAGAATGGCTTCTCCTCCCTCTCCCCTTTTCATCACAACCAGATCACCTCTCAGTGTCAGTGGCCTCCCAATTGGGCCTAGCCAGGTCCCAGGGTTTCTGTGTCCTCCCCACCAGGCTAATATTTGCTATCCCTTACCAAACACACATACACACACACACACACACACACACACACACACACATACAGAGTTGATTTGATGGCACATAATTTATTGCTTAACCCAAGGGCCCAAATGGCTAGTTATGGCCCTGGACCCACCCCAAAGCTGGAGACCCTTCTCTAGTTCTTTTACTATCGGGCTGCCATGGATCTTTACATTGCCATTTGGATTGCTAATAATCTCTTATGAGATTGTAGTGCCCTATGCAGCATTACAGGAATATTGATATTAGATAAATAGCTTTTGTGATAATAAGCAGTTTAAAAATCATTGAAACACTATGCCATTTTCCAAATGGGATATTAGCAGGGTCTTCTCCTACGACTAATAAATTCTGGACCTAGGTCATTATTTACCTGAAGTCCTTGTCCAAGATATTTATTTGTCTGGACCTGTGATTTCCTCATTGTAGGCAACTCTTAGCATGGAAACACATTCTACTGATTCAGGGGGACAATTCTGTAATTTATAGTTCTGAAGAATTACCTGGAGCATTGAGATGTCAAATGGATTATCTAGGTTCACACAACCAGCACCTGTCAGGACTCTAAGACTTCCTTCTATCCTTCACTATCTCTAATGTCAGAGAGAGAGAGAGAGAGAGAGAGAGAGAGAGAAAGAGAGAGAGACTGTGTATATATATATATATATATACATATATATACACACACACATATACATTTATGTATACACAAACCTATATGTATATATAAACATATATATGTATGCACATATCTACAGGTCTTAAAGGAAGTCCAGAATTCCAAGAAATGGTGGGAAGGAAGGAAGGAAGTAATTCTGAACATAGGTATTATGGGTGGGAGTGGGAGCTGAATAGCATTTCTATAGCATTTTAAGGTTTGCCAAGTACTTTACATATATTACTTTATTTGATCCTCACAATAACCTTGTGAGGTTGGTGGTATTATTATCCCCATTTTACAGATGAAGAAACTAAGGCTGAGAGAGGTCAAGTAATTTGCTAAGCATCAGTAAGTATCAGAGGCAGGATTTGAACTCAGGTAGATAGATAGAGAGATAGAGAGAGGCTAACTCAGTTGTACACTCTAGAAATATGTATATTTCTTATCCAGATTGTTTTTCTTGTGTGGTTGACTAGACCAATGCCTTTTGCATTGCTTTGGATTTCATTGAGGAAATCTTCCAAGTTTGTTATAGAATATTCTTCTCCACACATTCTATTGTCCAACCATAATGACTTGTCTGCTGCTCCCCAAACATTCCATATCTTGTATCCATTGCTTTGAAAATACTGGTTCTAATGCCTGGATTCATTTTTCTCTTCACCTGCACCTCTTAGAGTCCCAAGCTTCTTCCAAGTGTTAGCCCATGTGTCACCAACTATGGAAACCCTTTCTTAATCTTTTTATTTGTTAAAGTTTGATCCTCTTCGAACAGTCATGTATATATTTTTCTGTTAACATGTTGCATTTCCTCTTAGCTCCCACTGAATATAAGCTTTTCATGGAAGAAATCTTTATCTTTTTCATTGTGTCCCCAGTGCTGAGTTTAGTACTTTGAACATAGTAGGCATCTATTGTATGACGTTGGATTGGATTGGATTAAGGAAGCTTTGTATTGTTCTGACAATTAATACAATGTCATCAGTGGTGTAGCAGCATTTTGGTAACCTTACTATAAATAGGGAATCCCTTTTATGTTTGGACTTTACATATAAACATCCTCCATGGCCCTGGCAGATAAGTGAGTATGTATCTCCCTATTTTATGCTTCATTTGATGTCCATACTCTGCAGGTCCTTGAACAAAGATATGGAATTGTGTCTGTCACAGATACGTAATTTTAATGTTTTCATGGGAGATACCTTATCTAAGGGGAACCTTCAAGGCTCCATTTTTTCCCCATCAAGTCAAATGCTCTTTAAAAATCAATAAACCACAGACACAGTGGTTTCTTATATTCTCTACATATCTCAACTGTATAAATGTAAAGATATTTATTGTAGAAAATTATATGTGAAAGCCTGCCTGCTCCCTTCTCAAGTTTCTATCAAAGATACCTTCTATGTACGTACAGATCATGTTCACAAAGATATTATAGAGAAGAAAAAGCAGAGCTGTGGGGTCAGAAGTTACCGGTATCTTCTTGGTCAACTTTTTTTTCCACAAAGAAAAAAAGTCACTAACTGTGATCTCTTCCATTCTTTTGGAATCTTTCTGATACCTCTTGAAAAGTGATCTCTAAGTGCCCATAACATTGAGTTATCTCCAGCCCTGTTTTCTCTGTTTGCATTGTGCTCAGGTCCAGCCAATCTTCCCAACATCATCTTCCTAGGTGCCACTAACGTTTTCTCATGTAACTTTTTGGAAACCAAAGCTGTGCATTCTGTTGGTGGGAGTGTCATCTTCCCAATAACCCAGTCACACAACTGTCGGGCCATCTTTGGTTCTTTCCTCTTGCTCACATTCCACATCCAATTGTCTACAGAATCTTGTTGATTCTAGCTCTATGATGCCTGTCTCATTTATCCTCTTCTCTTCACTCCCATACCTAACAACATGGTTTGGTGTGAGAGTCACCTAAGCCAGAGGATATGTAGATTAAACTGGAAGGAAGACACTGAAGAAATCCAAATTCAACAACAAATTCAGCAAACTTTTACTAAATGGCTATTATGTCCAAGTCTTTGTGCTCTGGGGGTACAAAGACAAAACTTTATAAGCCCCTTTTCTATGGAACCTTATCTTCCTAATGAGGAGAAAACATGTACACAGATAATAAACATCAGATGATTTCAGGAGAGGATGAGCACTAGTAACTAGAGAAATCAGGGTAGACTCCCCGTAACAGGGTAGTACCTGAGATTGGTCTTAAAGGAAGTCCAGAATTCCAAGAAATGGTGGGAAGGAAGGAAGGAATTCTGAACATAGGTATTATGGTTGGGAGTGGGAGCCGAATAGCATTTCTATAGCATTTTAAGGTTTGCAAAGTACTTTACATATATTACTTTATTTGATCCTCACAATAACCTTGTGAGGTTGGTGGTATTATTATCCCCATTTTACAGATGAAGAAACTAAGGCTGAGAGAGGTCAAGTAATTTGCTAAGCATCAGTAAGTAAGTATCAGAGGCAGGATTTGAACTCAGGTCTTCCTGACTCTAAATTCATTGCTCTTACCACTGACCACATAGCTGCCTCAGGATGCTCAGGTGGCCACTGGGAAAAGGCATGGAGTCAACAAATGGCATTTTGATTTAAGAGAGGGAGTTACTCTTCTTGACTCAGTTACTGAAGTCGTAGAAGGCCCAGAATGCACACCTCACCACTTGATAAAACAGGTTATTCTATGATCTTTTTGAGTGCATGGTGACTGAAGTTCCTTCCGCCTCCTCATCGTGGCAATTGTTTTTTGGCGGTTAAATTTCTGTGAAAAATGGTGATTGCCACCATACCTCCATTGAATATCCTCTTGATCTGGGGACAGATTAAATGGAACAGGGAAAAGAATATGTTATGATACCTCCTCACACTGAGCTCACAGGCTAGTAGCAAGATATGCCAAGAAAAACATGCCATTAAGGGCTAATACAAAAGTCTAAGTGACAGAAGAAGAAGGTTTGATCTAGATGGCCATTGTCAGTTAGTGATAAAAAATGACCTGAGATTTATATGCTTTTCTCAAACACATTTATGGAACCTACCCTTTCCTTACCATTCCCATGGATATTGACCTAGTTCAGGGGTGGGGAACCTGCGACCTTATGGCCACATGTGGCCTTCAAGGTCCTTGCGGGGGGGCAGCCTTTTGATTGAGTCCAAGTTTTACAGAACAAATCCTTTTGTTAAGGGGATTTGTTCAGTGAAGTTTGGATTCAGTCAAAAGGCTGCACCTGAGGACCTAGAAGGCCACATATGGCCTTGAGGCTGCAGGTTCCCCACCCCTGAACTAGGTCAATATCCATGGGAATGGTAAGTTCCATAAATGTTTTTGAGAAAAGCATGTAAATCTCAGGTCATTTTTTATCACTGACAATGGCCATCTTCTTTTGCCTAAGTGATGAGAGAGCTAGAGAGGGATCATTGGATTTGATTCTGCTATGGGGACCATGAACAGATTGCTCTATGTAATGCTTTCATGTTGGATCACCAAGAGGTTTATTTCATAAAGAAAGTCAACTCCCGAATTTCTACTTCTCTCTACCACTGAGAGGAGCTCCCAGATGGAAATGGGGCTTCTAGAATGGAGTGTTTCAATAGGCTTGATGACATTTGGTCTCCCTTGGGAATTAGGACTCAGAATGTGACTACATTCAAATCGTCCCAGACTGCTGCTGCCCCTTCCCTCTTTCTCTCTATGGGCACATGGAATAATATAATCTATCCCTCTTTGATAGTCTGGATCTTCCCAATGGCAATTTTGTCAAAGTTTCAATACCTTTCGTTCGTTGGTTACCACATAGGTTTCTGGGTCAGTGAAAGAGAAGGAAGAGAGGACAGCCATCCTTTTCTAGTTAGTTTTTGACTCAAGGTCAATGAGAGGTCTTCACTGTATCCACCATTCTCGTTGGGTTCCATGGTCTCATAGGGGTCCCTCCATCACTGGAAAAGGTAGAGAAGCCTTCTCCCTAAGATTTAACCTACTCTCCTATCCAACTACTTACCTCAAAAAAAAATGTGTTTAATAGGAATGTATGTGTAGAGCCCGTATCGGATCGCATGCCATCTTGGGGAGGGAGGGGGGAGAGAGGGGGAGAAAATTTAAAACGTATGGAAATGAATATTGAAAACTGAAAATAAATAAATTAAATTTAAAAAAAAAAGTAAAAGAGCCAAAGGACAACTGTTATCTCCATTCTAACAAGGAGGCAGCACTAGGAATCATGCTACTATGGGTTGTCAAGCCTCAGGTTTTTTTTTTCAAAATGGATTTGTAAAAATTGTATTTGTTACAGTGCTCACAAATCTTTTATACTAAATAAACAAATACCAATACTACATTTACAATGTCCTTTTTACCCTAGAATTTCTTAGGCCCCCTCCTTATACTATGTATAATATTCCTTAATAAAAAAATGCACAGTAAGGCAACTGTTTAAAAGGCTGTGACTTAAGAACAACAACTCTAATTTGTTAGATGAACTCCCTCATTTTTAAAATTTCAGGGTTGGGTTCTCATATTAACTTGGTAATTCTGCCCCTACTCTAGCCATGTAAAACACTGACACTTAAAAAACCCAACAAAACAAAAGCAAGTGAAATAAAAATCCAGAAGAACCCTTTGATTCAATGCTCTTTTTTTGAAGAGAACTAAAACCTAAATAATTCATGACTCAGAATTCTGGAGTGGTTGGTGTACCTCTCTTCATTTTGCTTTTTGACCGACTGCCTGTATGTTGATACTGATGTTGCTGCCTGTTTGTGCTGCTGCTGCTGCCTCCACAGCCATTTGATGCTGTAAGAATCACAACTGCAGCTGCCTGGGCTACGTAAAGCTCCCAACTCCAGTCAGATTAATAACAGCAGCTTGTTGAGCAGATAAGGATTGGTCTTGACTGGCTGTACCTGGTTCAGAACTCTGGTCACCTGGCTGCTGAGGACTAGAAGTTGTAGGGGGCTGAGACTGTTGCTGTGGATAAAAGGGAGAGAGCTTCTGTTGCTGTTGCTGCTGCTGCTGGAGTGGATCGAACATGAGTGACCCACCTGGAAGCTGCAGCAGATTGAAGGGCCTGAGACTTGAAGTGTTTTTTGAGATTTTTTATTTTCAGTTTACAACACTCTGTTCTATATAATTTTGAGTTCCAGATTTTCTTCCTCCCCTTCCCTCTCCCTCCCCAAGATGGCATGGAATCCGATATATCTTCTACATATAACTTCGCATTGAACTTATTTACCCAATAGTCAAGTTATAAAGAAGAATTGTGACCAATGGAATGAATCATGAGAAAGAAGAAACAAAACCAAAAAAAAAAAAAAACAAAAAAGAAAAAAAAGATAAAGGTTAAAAAAAAAAAGCAAGTGTAAGGTGTGCCTCAATCTGCATTCAGACTCCATAGTTCTTTCTCTGGATGTAGATAGCATTCTCTATCGTGAGTCCTTTGGAGTTGTCTTTACACCTTGTATTGCTGAGAAGAGCAAAGTCTGTCAGGGTTAGTCAACACAGAATCCATATATCTGTGGTTGTGTATAATATTCTCCTGGTTCTGCTCTGCTTGCTCAGCATTATGTCATGTAGGTTTTTCCAGGGTATTAAGAAGTCCATATCATCCCCATTTCTTATAGCACAATAGTATTCCATTACCTTCATGTACCACAACTTGTTCAGCCATTCCCCAATTGATGGGCTTCCCCTTGATTTCAAATTCTTTGCTACTATAAAAAGAGCCGCTATAAATATTTTTGTGCATGTGGGTCCCTTTCCCATTTGTGTGATCTCTTTGGGATACAACCCTAGAAGTGGTATTGCTGGGTCAAAGGGTATGAACATTTTTATAGCCCCTTGGGCAGTTAAGAACTCCACCAGCAATGTAACAATGTTCCAATTTTCCCACATCCTCTCTAGCACTTACCATTTTCCTGTTTTCTCATTTTTGCCAATCTGACAGGAGAGATGTGGTACCTAAGAGTTGTTTTAATTTGCATTTGTCTAATCAGAAGTGATTTTGAGCATTTTTTCATATGCTTATAGATATCTTTAATTTCTTCCTCTGAAAACTGCCTGTTCATACCCTTTGACCATTTCTCAATTGGGGAATGACTTGTATTCCTATGAATTTGGCTCAGGTCCCTGTATATTTTAGAGGTGAGGCCTTTATCAGAGACACTGGTTGTAAAGATTTTCTCCCAATTTTCTGCTTCCCTCCTAATCTTTGTTGCGTTGGCTTTTTTTTATAAAAAAACATTTCAATTTAACATGATCAAAATTATCCATTTTGCATTTTGTAATAATCTCTATCTCTTGTTGTATCATGAATTCTTTTCTTTTCCATAAATCTGATAGGCAAACTATTCCTTGCTCTCCCAGATTGCTTATAGTATCAGCCTTTATTCGTAAATCATGAACCCATTTTGACTTTATTTTGGTATATGGTGTAAGAAATTGGTCTATGCCCAGTTTCTGCCATACCATTCTCCAATTTTCCTGGCAGTTTTTGTAGAATAGTGAAATCTTAGCCCAGAAGCTGGATTCTTTGGGTTTATCAAGGAATAAATTGCTATAGTGATTGACTTCTGCATCTTATGTACCTACCCTATTCCACTGATCCACGACTCTGTTCCTTAGCCAATATCAGGTAGTTTTGATGACTGCTGCTTTATAGTATAGTTTAATATCTGGTATGGCTAGGTCACCTTCCCTAGCATTTCTTTTCATTAATACCCTAGATATTCTAGACCTCTAGTTCTTCCAGATGAATTTTGTTATTATTTTATCCAACTCCGTAAAATGATTTTTTGGTAGTTCGATGGGTATGTTAGCTGTAGCAATAAGAGAAGAAAAAGAAATTGAAGGAATGAGAATAGGCAAAGAAGAAACTAAATTATCACTTTTTGCAGGTGATATGATGATTTACTTAGAGAATCCTAGAGAATCAAGTAAAAAAACTACTTGAAATAATAAGCAACTTTAGCAAAGTTGCAGGATATAAAATGAACCCACATAAATCCTTGGCATTCCTATATATTATTAACAAAGCCCAACAGCAAGAGATAGAAAGAGAAATTCCATTCAAAGTTACTGTAGACATTACAAAATATTTGGGAGTCTATCTGCCAAAAGAAACCCAGGGGCCTATGTGAACATAATTATGAAACACTTTTCATGTGAATAAAGTCAGATCTAAATAAATGGAAAAATATCACTTGTTCATGGTTAGGCCATGCTAATATAATAAAAATGACAATTTTTACCTGAAGTATTTTTTAAACCAAAGGCGACACGTGATTGAGAGGCTGACTGCATTACAGCTGTCAAAACACCTGGTACTGGACCTCCTGAGGGTAAAACACTGTTCACATTTAAACCTGCAGGGGTTAAAGCATCAAATTTTTAATAGAAAGATAACTAAAGTAAGAATCAAAAAACTTGGAGGGTCAGCTATACCTCCAGATCACTCCCTAGCCATATGATTCTAGGCATGTAACTTCACCTTCTCTGGTCCTCAGTTTCCTCTTCTATGAAATGGTGGCAATCATAATAATAATCCTATCCCCCTCAAAGGGTCGGTGCTGTGGGCAGATTAGATGAAGAACAGCAAAGAACTTTACAAACTTAAAGACTTGATTGTATCAAGTTCATCTCCTGGTGGAAGCAAACATTTCTTTTTCTTTTAATTTCTTTTTTATTTTTAGTTTACAACACTCAGTTTCACAAGTTTTTGAGTTCCAAATTTTCTCCCCTTCCCCCCAAGATGGCATGTAATCTGATATAGGGTCTACATACACCTTCAAATTAAACTTATTTACACAATAGTCAAGTTGTAAACAAGAATTATAACCAATGGAATGAACCATGAGAAAGAAGAAACAAAACCAAAAAAGAGGAAAACAAAGAGAGCAAACAGTTTGCTTCAAACTGCATTCAGACTCCATAATTCTTTCTAAGCAAACATTTCTTAAGCACAGCCCTTCAGGGTCTCTCAGGTAGAGGCAGACTGTCAGGGTAGCCCAATCATATGACCAGGACCTTGAATACTAAAGCCCTTTTTATAATTATTCTTTTCACAAATGAGGAATTAAGAGAATGCTACCTCCCAGACCAGGTATCACCTGGGCTCACCTTCTTCTTTGAATGTTAAAGAAAAAAGAAAGGTTATTCTGAGAGAATGGGGAAAGAGTCAAGACTGAAACAAATGAGGCTGAATGGGTTTGGGAACCTCCAGTGGACTCAGAGAGTCTCCTTGACAGTTTCCAGTCTGAGCACCCGTCTACAGAAGCCTCTTGGATTCTGTTGACTATTATTATTCAGTATCATCATTAGTAATGGTGATAACACCAACAACAGCAAGAAGAAATGACTGATTCTCAAAGATCTGTTTATAAACACTGATTCAGGAGACAGTCATCGCCAACAGAAAGTACAGGAAAGATACTGTTAAGTTAGTCGATCAAAAAGCACTTATTAAGGGCCTACAAGAACTGTGTTAAGGACTGGAGATACAAAGAAAAAGCAAAACCAGCTCCTGCCCAATGAAGCAGTCAAGGTAAACATATGTTTCTGTATGAAAGGAATGCAAGTGCCATGGGATTCTAACTATTGAGACATGGCATGTGGAGATATATGGATGTGAGCATGGGGTGGCTGTCTGGGAAAAGCCACTATTCCTCATAGGGTCAGCTAAATGGCCTTTGCACCAGCTGTCTTCCATGAGTGGAATTTATATCCTTTTCACCTCCACCTTGTAGAATACCGTTTCCTTCATTACTTAGCTTGAGGGTCAACTTCTTTTTGAGCTTTTCCTGATTTCTCCAGCTGCTGGTGCCCTCCCCTCTTCCCTCAAATTATCTATTCTTTATTTCATATAAAGTTATTTCTGTATATGTCATTTTCCTGAATATAATGCTCATATCCATACATGTCTACGTTCCTAAAGTGATTGAAATTTCTGACCACTGGAGAGAGCGGGAGCCCTTGTCAGGGGCTTGGAGGTGGATGGTAGGCCCTGCCATGTCTCCTTTACACTTAGACTCCATCTCTCCTCCCTAAAGCCCAAAATACTTTGCAAGCTTTCCAGAGAAGTTTCTTCCCTCAAAACATCTGCATGAGAGAAGAGACCAAAAAAAGTAAAACAACAGGGTTGAGGCAGTGATTGTGCACCTGTATGTGTGGGTCAGGCAAGATAGAGGAAGAATGGAGAAAGGATCTTAGGTGCCTTCTAATCCAGTGGATCCTAACCTAGGGGTCCAAGAGATTATTACAAAGAATCTACAAATCTCCATGAATCCATACACATACCAGTCATCAATTGGCTCAGTATAATAATAATAATAATAATAATAATAATAATAATATCTTCTCACATGAGAGACAGCATGGCAGAGTGCATCAAAGAGCTGGCTTTAGAGTCAAGAAGAACTGGGTCCAGGTTCTGCCTTTGATACATACTGATAGGGCACACCCCTGAGCAAGTCACATAATGATGCTTTAAATTTCGCAAATGTCTAGTTTTATCTTCACAATTCAGAGAGGTAGGTGCTATTATCACTCCCATTTTACAGATAAGGAAACTGAGGCAAACAGGGTTAAGCAACTTGCCCAAGGTCACACAGCTAGTAAGTGTCTGAGGCCAGATTTGAACTCCAGGGTTCCTGACTCCAAGTCCAGTGCTCTGTGCACTATTGTAGCCAGCTGGCTGCCACTTTGCTTTCCATTACCCCAGGCAGCTTTCTAGCACTATAAATCATAGAGCTAGTGCCCATCTATATTGTTAAAGGAAGTTCCTCACCAGGAGCTCCCTAAACTGATGAAATAATGTCTGGTTAAAAAAAAGAACCTTTTAACATATATTTATTACTGTGTTCCAAGCATGTATAGATGCTTGTTGGGATTAATAAATTACAAATTCATCTAAAAGCATTACTGAGTCCACAGATGCTTCCCAATCAATGGATGCTAATAGTAAGTGAATCTCATGTGGGAAGCACCCCAACCCCCAATGCTTTGCCATTACAAAAGATCCTGGTATCCAGAAAGGTTTGGGACTCTAATCTCCAGCCTACTTCAACCCCCTAATTTTGGAGATAAAGAAACTCTGGCCCTGAGAAGGGGTTTGATTTGTTCAAGATCATATAGGGAGTTACTGCAGAAGTGAGACCAGAAGTCATGTCTTCTGAGCCCTAAGCCAGTGCTTTGGCTGACAGAGCATGGAATGAGAGTTTCTCACTACTCGAGCCCCAGCTGCCTAATATAACATGCCTACATTTCATTAAGGCACTTGACAAATCCTCATATTTATATTTTCAAGGACAAGGTGGAGGGGTATAACTACTTGATGGTATAGATAGGTATACTTCCAAAAATGGTTCAACAACCAGACCTAAAGAATAATCACTATTAATGTCAAGTCAAGTCACCGATCTGTCCTTAGTCTTTTTTAACTCCCCTGAATAAAGCAATTGCTTATCAGCTTGGCAGATAACACAGAGCTGGGAGGGAGAGCAAACATTCTAGGTGACAGAGTCAAGATCTAAGAAGATCTTAACATGTTAGAATGATGGGCTGAAATTAATAAGATGAAATTGATTTATATCAGTAGAGTACAAGCTTAGGTCCTGTAGAGCTGGAAAGGCATTGAATATGGACATGACAATGAACTTGTCTTTTATCTAAGAACAGTCTAAGTTGGAAGAAGCCTTTCATTGGTGGATGGGCCACCAGGTGATAAGTTGTTTCAGGCACAGTGTTTCATGAAGATTGTTTGCTAAGCATAGGTGTGGAGTAACTGTGGTCTGTATCAGTGGGATCTCAGATCCTTAAACTATTTATGTATTATTAAGTTAATAGGAGAGATAGGGGACAGAAAAGGCCTGAGGCACAAAGGTCACTACTTCGTCTGAAGTTATATAGCAGGTGAAGGGCAGAGGCACGTCTAGAACCTATGTCTCCTGATTCCTAAGCTCAATGTTCTTTTTAGTCATTTGGAGTTTGGGAGCTCAAATCGGCACGAAGAAGATTCTTCAGACCTTCATGACTCTCAGGGGCCAGTAAAGGGCAAGAACATTGAGACTGGAACAAGGTTATAGCTATTGTGGTCTTCAGGTGGCAGGGAGGATGCCAATCCCAGGACCACAGAATTCCACACATGTGTGTCATTGTCTCCAAGTGAAATGAAGGAGCTAGGAAAGTAAGGTAGGGTATTTGAGAAAAGACTGTGGTTGAAACATTTGTACATGAGCCAGCATGCCAGAGAAATGCGGGTCAGTTCATCACTAGACGCATGCTTTCTCTATGCAAGAAACTGTGCTAGGAGCTAAGAGAAATACAAAGAAATGAGGCACAGTTCTTGTCTTATAGCTACTCAGTCAATCAGCAAGCATTTATTAAGTGTTACATGTAATATTACATGCTAATGTATGCCAGGTGCTAGGGATCCACAGACAAAAATTAAACAATCCTTGCCTTCAAGAAACTTAGTACTTTATAAGGAGAAACAACACAAACACATTAAATAAATGTTTAAGGTAAACTAAGATGAAGCTGAGAGCTATCACAATTATTCAGGAAGCCAATAAAAAGGCAAGAAGTTAGTATTTTCTAAGTCCAAAGGCTAAGGCTGCCCAGTATCTTTAAGGGAATAAGGTACTTAATAGAAATTGAGAATTCCAGAGGGAGAAAACAGTCTAGGGGTAGAGTCTTAAGAATGAGAACACTAACAGAAGGTAGCACCAAGGTCTAGTCAAAAAAAAATCATGCCAATATTTCAATGGATCTGTGATCTCATCCATATGGGTGCTACCTGGAATGATTCAGGTCACAAGCTGCAGATGCTGCTCTGCCATAAACAAAAGGACCCATGAAGGGTCCATCCAATGTACCTTCCTTGCTTCTCTGACAACATGAGGATACCAATGGAACACCTATGCTGCATATCAGTCATCTTCATATGACTAATCTATCTTTTGTGATCATACACTTCTTTGATGCCATCCTTTATACCATTTCATCATTCCTTGTTTATAATATGTTGCAGCCTACTCGTGCTCACCATGAACCAATCCAAATTTGGAAGCTGAGTCATAAATCATGAAGTGAAAGCCTACTGTCCAAGGCTGAGGGAGGTCAATCAATGAAGTCCAAAATTGGGGGAGGTTTGAGCCAGGTAAAACAATTAAAAGCAAAGCATAAAGTATTATCAAGTCACAGTGTGTCTCTGTTGTTGTTTGCTATTGTTGTCTTTATGAAACTGCTGAACAAGCCATGTACCCTCTTAATTCACTTATGTCTAGACCACTATGGGTTCAGACAAAGACAAATTGCCCATTGATGGAGCTTCTGGGTGGAATTTGTTTCCAGGTTGGCATCAGTCTTCTAATCTATGAAATGAAGAGCTTGGATGAGATGATTTCTGAAGTTCTTTCCCAGATTTAAAATTCAGTGGAATCATACATTGAAAAAGAGCTCTATGTATCACACCCTGCAAGGACCTGGCTGGCTAAAATGTGAGTCCAGGTCATCTTTTAGTATCTTATTCCATGCACAGGCCCTCTAGGTCTCCATCACTAGGAGTAAGCAGCCATGATAATTGTCTCGGTACTGACCATGGTGCTGAATATGACGCTGGCATACACTGGTTTGCGGTAACATTTTCTCACCTACCTAGACATGGCAAGATGTTGTACCACATACAAATTGAGCCTTTCTTCCAGTAACTGAGCACTCATAAGCAGCATTATCAATAACTCACATTTATATAATATTTTAGAGTTTAGAAAGTACTTTTCTTACAACATCCCCATGAAATAGGTACCGAAAGTATCATAGAGTTTTGGAGTTAGAGCTGGAAAAGGATCTTAGAGGCCATCTATTCAAATCCTTTTGTTCTATTGTTAAGGAAACTGAGGCTCAGAGAGGTCAAGTGGCTTTTCCAAGGTTACACAGCTATCAAGAAAACAAACCTGGAATGAACCCATATTCTCTGACTCCAAACCCAATACTCTTTCCACTCCACCAAATGATCTCTCACTAGTATGCCCATTTTATGTATAGGAAAACTAGAAGACAGAAAGCAGTGATTAGCGCAAAGTCATATGGCCAGGAAGCAGCAGAACTAAGAGTTGAGCCCCCATCTTCTGATGCAGAAGATACCTTGGAGGATTAGGATGATACCCCCAAAAACATCAAAAAAAAGTAGAAAATGACCCACATGTACCAAAACATTTATAGCAGTTATTTTTGTAATGACAAAAAAACTGAAAACTAAACGGTGGCCATCGATTGGGGAATGGCTGAACAAATCATGGCATACAGACGTAATGGAATATTACCTTGTCATAAAAATGAAATAAGAGATGGTTTGAGAGAAATCTGGGAAGACTTGAGCGAACTGATGCAGTGAAGTGAGGAGATATGGAAGGACAATTTATACAATGACAACAGTATTGTACAATTTTGAAAGACATAATAACTCTGATAAGCACAATGATCATGCATCATGATTCCAGAGTACCAGTGATGAAACATGCTACCAACCTCCTGACAGAAAATTAATAGAGTCGAGGTGTAAAATGAAACCCATTTTTGACACATTCAATGCAGATTTCATTTTGTTCACTTCGTATTTGTTACGAGAATTCTTCATGTGGTAGAGAGAGGTTATAAATGCTTGTTAATTGGGAAAATGTAAAATAAAATGTTACATTAAAAAAGATGACTTGGAGCATCAGAGAAAATCCTATGCCCCCAATCAAAGTGACCTGTTCATCATTCCCCTGTTCAACGTCTATTTTCTTCCAGTTCTAAATCATAACTGGTACAACTCCTACAAAATGGAGGATGTGGCAGGATGTCTTTACGTGTCTCTGCCATACCCAGTCCCTCCCTTCTTCAAAAGCCTGATCAAGACTTACCAGAAGTTTTCTAAGTTCACCTTGTAACAATGTCAATGTTTACAGACACAAATTTAATTTTAGAATCTGACTTTATGTATTTATAATTTGATCCTGAGAATCTGGCTTCATATATTTTTCCCTATTCATGCATGTACATGTGTTCTCTCTCCCCTGCCAGATTTAAAGTCCTCCAAGAATAGTAGAGTTGAAGTCAGAAAACAGTTCATAGGTTCTGTTGTCATTCTGCCACTTATTTATTATGTGACCTAGGGCTTGTAATTTAACTTCTCTGGGGCTCAGTTTCTTCATCTACAAAATGAACATAGCAAAATCACAATGCTCCCTTCTAGCGTTCAATCCTATGATCCTAACTCTGCACTCCCTACCTCAAAAGGTTCCTGGGATTATTAAATGACATGCTGCTTGTGAGAGTTCATTGAGCACTGTATGGATTGGAGCCGTGGTTATTATACCTCCTTCCTTTCTACTGCCTTCCACCCCCACAGTCAAGCAGTACAGAGCTCTGCACACTGAGTGATGAGCTCAGGGTGCTGAATGACTGATCATTAAAAGAGATATTATAATAATAAGCCCTTACATTTGTTTAATGCTAGATATTTCCACAAGTACTTTCATGTTCATTACTTCATTAAATCCTCATAACATCCCCAGAGAGGCAGGCCTTATAGGTATTCTTTTATTTCCCATTATACAGATGAGAGGCCCAAGAACTTAAGTCATTTGCCTAAGAGCACTAATATAACTGATTAGTGGCCAAACCTAGAGTAGAACTCAGGTCTCTTGACTCACCAGCCTCATATTGTTTTCATTACACTATGTTGTCTTCTTGTCCTAAAGAAAGGAGTCCAGTCAGCATGGTGGGCTGGGAAGTTCTCCCAGGCTGGAGTGGCAGTGCCTGGGAGTCTGAAGAGTCTCCAGTAGCAGAACAACCTGAACAATATGACTAGAAGGAGTCGGAGAAGGCCTTTCCAGGGGCCCTGGAGACACTCGGTGACTGCAGGGTGCCCATCTGCCTATCCTCCTTTTCCCAGATGGTGACATTACCAATAGTCCTTTCAGCAGAATGTATTCACTAGAGGGAGGCCTGGGAAGTCCCAAATTGGAGGAAGCATCTACAGAGGGACCGGCCCCTAAGGACTGTGGTCTTCTCAGGGGGGAACAGCAATATCATCAACACGGTGTCTAATTTCAGCAAACCTCTTCCTTCACTCCTAGTATCAGGTTCCCCAAGCAGGAATTTAGGACATAAGGCAATATTTATTAATGGGGGGGGGAGAGGGAACTAAAGGCACTACAAATACTAAGAATAATTTATATTTTCATTTCATTTCAAGATGGAATTGCTGGATCTGTTTGCCTCTGTGTAAAATGGGAAGAGTGTTTTAGCATCCTTATGTTTGAATCCATGGACCTAAGCCTAAGCTGTAATTAACCCATGGAAGAAAATCCATATAGAGGACTAAGGGAATCCCTCTTCTTACCTGCTACTTACTGGACAAGAGGACTCAATCAATGAATTACTATTTATTGAGTATCCACCATGTGCCCAGAACTCTGTTAGGCCCTAGAGGAATTACAAAGATGTATGAAACAGTGCCTCCCCCCCACCCCAGTAGCTTATAATCTAGCTAAAGGCCAGAATTCTTTCATTTTACAGCTCTGGAAATTGGGTTGCTGTGCCCCATAGAACTGGGGGGAAGAGAGAGAAAACTGGTCTTTTATGTTTCATGCAGAAGTGTTTTTCAATGAAAAATAAATCATTAGAATCACAACTATCAACTTTGTAAGGGATTGTAGAGGTTGTCTAGTCTAGCTCCTTGTCCTATACATGAATCTGGTGTCCTATAAGTTTAGGCCTTGTGTGAATACTCCAGGAACAGAGAGTTCACTCCCAAGGCAGCCCACTCCATGGCTGTTGTTCAGTTGGTTTTCAGCCAGGTCCAACTCTTCATGACCCCATTTGGGGTTTTCTTGGCAAAGATACCAGAGCGGTTCACCATTTCCTTCTCCAGTTCATTTTACAGATGAGGAAACTGAGGCAAACAGGGTTAAGTGACTTGCTCAGGGTCACACAGCTAGTGAGTATCTGAGGCCAGATTTAAACTCAGGAAGATGAATTCCTGACTCTAGTCCTAGTGCTTTATCCACTGCACCACCTAAGTGCCCCACTCTATTGCTAGACAGCTCTAATTGGTAGGAAATTCTGTCTTAAACAGAGCTGAACTGTTGCCTCCTTGTAACTTCCACCCATTAGCCCTGGATCTGCCCCCTGGGACCAAGCATTGCAAATCGAATCACTCTTCCACATTACAGACCTTCAGATATCTGAAAATAGTGGCTCATTTGCATCCTAAATTTTCTTATCTCAATAAAGACACTATCCCACAGAACAAGTCAGTCAGTCAGTTTCTGCACCTGTAAAAGAAGGGATTGGACTAGCCCGCCTCCCAAATCCCTTCCAGCTTCAGCATTCAGCAGTTCTGGGGTCAGGAAGGTAAGAGGCTTCTCGCTCAAGATGTCTTTCCCTCTGTCTCTTCCATCTCCAATACAGCATTCTATTGGCAACTGGTTGGTCAGTGGAAAGAGCTCTGGGCACAGAAGTCCAGAATTCAGGCCAGTCACTAATAAGGGATTCAAATTAGGCTCTAATTCAAATCAACCTCCTGGCTCTGTGACCATAGGCAAGTGATCTAACCTCTGTCTGCCTCAGTTTCTTCATCTATAAAACCTACCTTTCAGGGTTGTTGTGAGGATCAAATAAGATAATATTTGTAAAAAACACTTAGCACAGTTCCTGGCACATAGTAGGTGCCATATAAATACGTATTCCTTCTGCCCATTCACCCTCATGTCCCTAAGCAAATAACAGCAAGAAACTTTGCCCAAAGAATGCTGTCTGGCCCGGGCTTTGTTCCTTGGCTCCCGGTGACTTCATTGACTCAGGAGAGGAAAATCACAGGCCATCTACTGCAGAGCCATGAAATGCAGATGCAACAAGATAGGCTTACAGCTGCCGCTGAGGGGGAGGAGGGGGGGGAAGGAGACAGAGCCTGAGAGGGAGGAGTAGAGAGGGGGTTATGGGAGGGGGAGGGGAAAGAGAGGACAGAGAGAGAATAGAGACAGAGTGAGGGTGAGCGAGGGTGAGACAGAGAGAGAGAGAGAGAGAGAGAGAGAGAGAGAGAGAGAGAGAGAGATGGGGGAAAAGGAGAGATGAGGGACAGGGAGAGATGGAGGGAAGAGGGAGAGGTAGAGAGAAGAGGGAGAAAGAATATAGAGAGCAGAGGGGGGAGTAAGGAAAAAGGGAGAGGTGGAAGGAAAGGGAGAGATATGAGGGAAAGGGAGAAAAGGAGAGAGGGGCAGGGAGGGGGGAAAGGAGGCAGAAGGGGAGCAGGAGAGAGGACAAAAAGAGAGGACTGAGACAGAGAGGGGAGGAAGGGAGAGATAGGACAGAAAGTGAGAAGAAAGATAGACACAGAAACAGAGAAAGGTGGAGAGACAGAGAGAGACAGGTGGAGAGAGACAGAGAGAGAAAGGTGGGGAAAGAGAGAAGGGAGAGACAGGAACAAAGAAAAGTAGAGAGACAGAGCGAGAAAGGTGGAGAGGGAGACAGAGACAAAGAAAGAGAGAGATAGAGATGAGAGAGAGAGAGAGAGAGAGAGAGAGAGAGAGAGAGAGAGAGATCTATAAGAGCAATATCTTTTGCCATACTTTCCCCAGTAACTGTAGCAGCATAAAAAACCCCATTAGCCAGGAGAATTTGGGTAGCTCTACACTCTTAACAAGATGGGGAGGGCTGTTTGGGTTATGTGTCTAAATCTTTATTTTGAAAGGTAAAAAGCTGTTATTGGAATAAAATACACCTTACTGCTGGGCTGTGGGCAGTGAGGGAGGGAGTGAAGGCACTTTTATGAGAATGCAGGCCAGGGATGGAAAAAACCCCACCAGTCTTGCAGCCTGCTGAGATTTGCTCTGCATTTTGCATCATTACCCAGGCGGTGACCTCTCCTGGTCCAGCTGGTACACTAGCCCTGCTCTCTCTCTCCTTTCCTTGCTCCCTGGTCCAGGCAGGCTTTCCGAATTGTCCTCTTACACTGTCCCAGGTGTTCGTCACAGAGGTATTATTTGAAGCCATTAATTAGAAGAGATAAATATTGTCAAATGAAAATGAAAAGAAGGGGTGAGTGGCAGGAATGAAGCTACTGCAAACACCAACATTCCTGGGCCAGGATAAAGAAGAATCAGAAAAGAAAAAAAAAGATAAAAATGACAAGCCTTCTGGCTTGAAGAATATGGTGACTGGAGTCAAGGAAACCATAGGCGGGAAGTTTCCAGAAGGAATGGGCCAATGGTGTCAAACAGGCCATGGAAGATGAGGCCTAAGACAATGTCCTTCCATTTGGTGACTGGGGGGGGTACTGGTGACCTTGATGAGCACACTTTAACTAATGTGGTGGGGTGAGGTGCCAAGGATGGTAAAGAATAAAAGGATGGCTAAAGAAGAAGCAATGACGGTTAATTTTTGCCTTGGGGGAGGAAGGGATTGGGGGCATGAAGAGGAAGAAAAAAATCCCTAGATTTCATGGAATGAGTGAGGTGAGACACCTTGTTCTTCCGAAATTACATTCTGCTGACCCTGCATGCTCATAAATTTTAGGTTCTTGGGTTTCACTAAATCTTTGGGAAACACTGGAGCTGTTCCAACCAAAGACTGTCTCAGTAGCCCAAAGCTGCCTTCAGGCAGGGAATTAGGAAGCGCCTGGGATGATAGTTGGGAGCTAGAGCATGGAGCCAATAAGTGAAGCTATTTACAAACAGGTAGAGCAGAGGGCAGACAGGGAAAGGGGGACAGCTATGGATGGGATTTATTCAAATGAGGGCACTGTGGCATAGTGAAAAAAGCAATGCTCTGAGAACTGGGAGATCAGACTTCTGGGCCCAGCTCCTCCACTAAACAGCTGCATGACCTTGGACCTTTAAATCTTTGGGTCACAAAGTCCTCATTCAGAAAAGGAAGAGATTGAGCTAGACGGCTAAACAATCAACAAAAATATATTAAGCAATTACTTAAATGCATCAGGCACTACGTCGGGCGCTGGGCATACAGAGGTTGAAATGGCAAAAGTCCTTGCCCTCACAGATCTTACATTCTATGTAAGGGAGGGTGGGATATATACAGATATAACATGTACTTATATAGCTTTCTTCAAAATCTTTACAAAGGAAAAACAAGGTAATGATTTCTAAGATCCATTCTACTGTGGACTTTCTATGATTATATCCTCCAAGAAATTATGGAAAAATGAGAAAAGATAGCAATGCTTTTAAAATTTAATACAATATATTATGTATAGGTATATAGATATACAGTATAGATAGATGATAGATAGACAGATGTTGATTTTTTATAAAATAAATGATAAAAAATGTTCATCTTGCAAAATTCCTCTGAGAAAAGTTTGTCACATGCTACAGAAAGACAAGGAAATATCGCCAGTCATGTCTAGGACTTCCTGCAGAGTACAAGCTCAAACACGAGAAAGAGAGCCAGTGAAAGGGGATGGCTAGGCAGCTAAGTGTCACAGTGGACAGAACATGGGGCTTGGAATCATGAAGACTCATATTCACGAGTTCAAATCCGGCCTCAGACACCTACCAGCTGTGTGACCCTGGACAAGTCACTTAACCTTGTTTGCCTCAGTTCCTCATCTGTAAATGAGCTAGAGAAGGGAATGGCAAACTATTTCAGTATCTTTGCCAAGAAAACCCCAAATGGGGTCAAGAAGAGTGGATGATGCCTGAAATGACTCAACAATAGCTCTATCCAGTGAGAGAAAGAAGAAAATGATTCCGGTATGAGTGACTTACGATCACTTCTACAGACGTAAAAGAAGGGTAAGGTAAGTAGCAAGCGGATCAGGGCTAGATCTAGGGAAGAGCAAACATTTCTAGATTTTGTGTAGTTATTATGTATTTTTGGCAAATGCCCCTTCTCCCTTTCCCCACCTCCTCTGCTTCTCAGTCTGTCTCCTTCAATGCTAAAGATAAGGCCAGGTGTGAGCCTGACTCTCAGACAGGCACACTCAGATAGGAGTCACTCAGCAAGAGCCAAGCCAAGGACTCCGGCCTGGAATGAATGGTGGAAGTCTGAAACTAAATGGAGAGTAGAGGGTTTAGCTAAGAGGCAGACGAATTCAAACTGTATCTTTATATACATGCGATGAGTGGACATCCAGCCTTGCATTGAAGATCTCCAGGCAAGGGGGACCCACAATTTCCCAAGGTAGCTCATTCCACTTTTGGACAGCTCTCGTTGTTAGAAAGTGTTTTTCTGACATAAGGACTAAATCCACCATCTTGTAACTTGCCCCAGTTGGCTCCTGGTTCCACCCTTGGAGACCAAGCAGGGCAACATTCATCCTTCCTGCCCCTGACAACCCTTCAAACTCAGCTATCATACCCCACCCCCAAATCTTTTCTTCTCCAGATGAAACACCCTCCTGCCAATATATTTTCCAGGACCATGTCATTCTTTTACATTTCTCTTTATTATTTCCATTTCTTTACACCTTATCACTAGCATTTACCTACTGCTTTAAGGTTTGCAAAGCATTTTACAAATATAATCTCATTTTGTCCTGACAACAACCTGGGAGGTAGGTGCTCCTATTGTCTGCATTTAAAGATGTGGAACCTCAACTGTAATATAATAAATGAATGGAATAAGATGAAATATAATACTGTCTCACTACACCCTGACCTCGTTAAACCATATCTGGAGTATTATACTGAGTTCTGTGTACCAAATCTTAGGAAGAATACTGATAAGCCATAGAACATTCAGAGGACATCCAAGATGGGGCAGGCCCTTATACCTTTCTAGATTTCTTCCTGGTCTACAGAACCTAATCAACCTGCAAGATCTCATCAACTTTGAAAACTCACAACTCCTCAGTACCTCCTTCCCCTCACACCCCTCCACCCCTAGCCCTTAGGCCTCTGCTCCCTTTGACTGGAGAGGGTGGACATCAAGACCTCCTCCCAGATGCTCCATTTAAAGAGGGTACCCAGGGGAGCCATCTCATCAATTCCCACTAGGCTGCATTCCTCTGAATTTCATCATGCCCTGTTCCTTTACCTTCTGTACCCTCTTTTCTTTTCATCTGTTGTCTTTATCTGTCTTTATTTGTCTGTTGTGTTTATCTGTTCATCTGTTATCTCCCCTCCCCATTAGATTGAGAGCTCCAGGGACTGCCATTTGTCTTTCTTTGAATCCCCAGGGCTTAGCACAGTGCTCGGCACATAGTAGGTGCTCAATAAATGTTTCTTGACTGACTGAGGCAAACAGAGGTTAAGTGACTTGCCCAGGGACACAGCTATTAAGTGTCTGAGACCAGATTTGAACTCTGGCCTTCCTGACACCAGGCCCAGCATTCTACCCACTGTACCACCTAGGTACCTCTACCATTGTTTCAAACTAAGTTGATCTTCACTCATATACTCTCAACCATAATTCCTTTCTCTGTTTACTAGATTTCCTTGTAGGAGCCCATCTCCTTAATACAGTGCTACTCACCCATTCTAACCCTTCTAATCTTTTTTCCTTTTGAATGAGGCCTATTCTTCCAAAGCCATATTTTAATTATGGGTCTCATCCTGCTAAGGGTCAATAATAACTCTGTAGTAAAGTGTGCCCCTCTGCCTTAAGAACTCTTGTTCATCTTATTCATAAATTATACTTTGGGGATTTATGTATAAGCATCTGAGCTTATAGTTTTTATTGGTGTAGTGCACAGGGCCTTAAGCTCGGAGTTATGAAGCCCCAACTTCAAATCCTGACTTAAGTATTACTAGCTATGTGACCCTGAGCAAGCCATTACTCTATGACTCAGTTTCTATATCTGTAAAACAAGAAAGGATAGACTCAGGGGCCTCTGAGGTCCCTCCCAGCTCTAACTCTATGTTGTTCAGTCATTTTCAGTCATGTCTGATTCTTCATAACCCTACTTGGGACTTTCCTGGCAAAGATACTGGAGTGGTTTACTATTTGCTTTTCCAGCTCATTTTACAGATGAGGAAACAGAGGCAAACAGGGTTAAGTGACTTTCTCAGGGTCACACAGATGGTAACTGTCTGAGACCAGATTTGAACACAAGGAGATGAGAATTTCTGACTTCAAGCCCAGCACTCTATCTACTGTACTACCTGTGATCCTATAATTCTTTCTTAGATTGTGTCTCCCATGAATTTCTAGTTCTTTCCACCAGCATTCTTCCTATGTCATCTACCCCTAAGTGTGAACCCAACTCCCCGACTAGAGCCTTTCACTGTCAATCTCAAACCAGAAAGCCATCTTACTCTCCACCTCCACTGCCAACTCCAATCCCAATAGCCTGTCTATTGAATTTGCTACATATCCCACAGCATGGCTGCATGTATTACTGACACTGTTCACAACCTATATGCCTAACAGTTAGCTGGTGGCACTATGGATAGTGCACTGGCTGGGTTCAGAGTCAGAAAAACCCCGAGTTCAAATCTAGCCCCAGAAACTAGCTGTGTGACCCTGGACAAGTCACTTGACTGCTGTCTGCCTCAGTTTCTTCAACTGTAAGATGGAAATGATAATAGCACCTACCTCCTAAGGCTGTTGTGATGATCATATGAGACAATATTTGTAAAGTGCCTAGGACAGTAGCCGGCGTGTAGTAGGTACCATAAAAATGTTTATTCCCTTCCTTTCCCCCTAACAGGGAACCAAAACGAAGTTTTCCCTTGGACCACAGCGGGGTGGGTAGGGAGGGGAGGTTCCTAAAAGTCCCTGGATAACAGCCTTAAGTGCACTAATTGGAATAGAATAGTCAATATTTATATATCAATGCTAGGTAGTAGTGGTGGTGGTGGTGGTAGTAGTAGTAGTGGTAGTAGTAGTAGTAGTAGTAGTGGTGGTGGTGGTGGTGGTGGTAGTGGTGGTGGTGGTGGTGGTGGTAGTAGTAGTAGTAGTAGTGGTGGTGGTGGTGGTGGTGGTAGTGGTAGTGGTGGTGGTGGTGGTGGTGGTGGCGGCAGTGGTGGTGGTAGAGTACTTGGGATTTCACAGACCCTTTTCACATCTTGTCTCACCTGACCCTCACAACCATCCTTTTGTTCAAGTAATATTATCTCCATTTCACAGATGAGGAAATGATGGTTTAGAAAATAAAATGATTTGCCCAAGGCCACGCAGTCAGTGATAAGAGGAGCCAAGATTTAAACCCAAGTCTTCTGCCTCCCGATCCAGAGCTCTTCCATCAAGGGAGCATGAGCTTATTATGACTGTTGGCAAGGGGTAAAGGGAACAAATGGCTCTCTCAGGAGGAGGTTTGTAGCAATAGGCTGAGAAGGGAAAAGAAAAAGGAGAAAAACCTCACTAAGGGACCAGAAGTAGTCTTTGATGTCTCTTTCTCTCTTCTCTTTCCTTCTCTCTTTTTCTCTCCCTCCTTCTCTCCTTCCTCCCTCCCCCATCTTTGTCTCTCACATACACACAAACACAAGCACACACACACACACACACAGCATGGCCTTCCCCTTAGGCACAGACAGTCCTTATTCCAGTAAAGTAGGACAACTGTATTTTCTGAGGTTTTAAAATATCCTGGTTAAGAAAACTCATTGGGAGGATTAAACTGAGCTTTATGTCTTTGAAAATAAATAAACAGAAATGCTGGAAATCACCTTGGCTTTCTCCTTCTCCTTAGGCACCCTCTCCCCAAGGGACACCATCTCCCTGGTTGCCTGTTAGACATGTGTGAAGTCTGAATGGTGAAGGCAACATCTGGAGCCATGTTGCAGCATCTGGAACAAATCCAAAACTCAGCTATAGAGTAGTTCCAACATCTGTACACCTCCCATTTGTCAATACTTCAATTTATGAGTTTAGGGACCAAGAAAATACTTCAGAACATCTGTCCACTAGTGCAAAAAAAAAGAAATCTGAGCCCTCATCTCCATCAAGTACCCTCCCTTGCCCTAGTCTAAAGCAACAGGAAAATGGAACTTAAGTAGTCTAACGGCTTATTCTGCAGAGTCAAAGGAATTTAGAGGGACAGGCTTGTAGCTTAGAGAGTGAGGAAGCAATCAAGGCAAGGCTTACTATCCCTATTTCACAGATAAGGAAATGGGAGCTCCGAGAAGTGCAAAGCCAGCCTCCTGTCCCTCCTTTTCAACTTTCCCATACTCCAAGGTGGGGAATGTTGCTCCCTGAGAGCAAGGGGTGGTGAGGCAGACAAGAAAGGAATGAGGAACCTTTCCCTCCTCCCACCTTCTCCAATTCACAGGGCTCGTATCCCATACATCCCAAGGGAGAGAGAATTGCTGTCTGGATGTGGCAAGTAACTACATCAGCGGCTGACTTTACCTCTAGGCAGAGTAGGCAGCTGCTGTAGTGATGTAGTTTAAAGGGTACCAGTAAAGCTCCCCAGCTTTACAATATCTCCCCCCACAGGCCTGCTGCTGCTGCTGCCTGGAATTCTACCATCAGATATTCATCCCTCTAAATTAAAGTCATTTTCTACTGAAAACATAAACTCCTAGTGGATGGGTAACATATTTTTATCTTATCAACTCTGAAAACCTTAATGAAAACGAGTTTTTAGACTTCCAGCTCTGACATACCTGACCTCTGCCTCATCACATGTAGAGATCCCTTTAAACCACAAACTCTTAACTTCTTTTGTGTCATGGGACCCTCTGGCAACCAGGTGAAATCAATGGACCCCTTCATGGGATAAGGTTTTTAAGTGCACAAAATAAAATACGTAGGATTGCAAAGGAAGCTAATCATGTTGAAATACTGAATATATTGAAAAAACTAAATATATTGAAATTAAATATTTCTTTAAAAGTTCATGGACCTCAGGTTAAATACTCCTGCACACCACAGAAGGGGACATAAATAGAGCCATTTTATTACTACCTTGTTATATATATATACACTTTTAAAAAACCTAGCCACAAACCAGTTTATAGTTTCTTATATAATCCTCTTTCTTGTTATTCTTTATATAATAAGCTGTTTCTCTTGATGAGTATTAAATTCATGATAATAAAAATTTTGTTTAAGCCAGCAGGAGAGGAAGTAACCAGTTCTTACTGGTTCACCCTTAAGAGAAAGCCACCTGAGCAGGAATCGTTTGGGGTCACCCCTGTATATTCTGCTCTGAGTCCAGCTAGAACTCTCCAAACCAAGCTATTCCTCCAAGATCTTGACTTCCACTTGCTCTTGACCTTGGCTGACCACTTGACCTTGGGGAATAAACTATGGTGTTTCTAACATCTCCAAATTTGGCTTCTTGTCTGGCTCGACATAGTTCACAATGGTTCTTGGCTTACGTTTTTGGTCTGTTGCTGCTATCTCTGCCTTATCTCCTCTCCCATTTCAGAGAACAGCTATCAACTTGACAGCCAAGACAAGCCCTGCTCTTTTCTGAGCAGGCAGCTATGGCTGACATTCTCCTTTTGACTTCCTGCTGCCTAGTGGTAGTACATGACAAAACTAATGTTCCCTCTGACTTTGTAGAGTTATGAGCAGATAACCATACTACAGGGCAAACAATGAAGGGTGAACCTTCATAACCAAAATTTAGTGATGTAAACAAATAAAACTTAAATGAAATCAGTGTCAGACAGAAAGACAACATGGAAAACTGGTTTTAGATCCAGGAAGACTTGGGTTCAAGTCCTCTCTGTGATGTGCAGGCTATATGTCCCTGGGCAAATCACTTAAACTCCCTTAACTACTTAAAACTCTAAACCGTAGGGCAGTTACCATTCTGCATTGGTAAAGGGAGTTTCCTCAAAAGGAATTCTCTACGCTAAAGAAATCATAGGACCCAACCCTCCCTTCTTCCCTCCCAAATTGTGACACATTTAATGATATATTATTATTATTAAGATACATGATAATTTAGTATAAATTATAAGCTATGGATGTGCTGTGGCATTATGGAAAGAGTGTTGGCTTTGCAATAACAGGAACTAGATTAGAACCTCAGCCCTTGTCACTATCTAGCCTCGATTTCCTCTTCTATGAAATGAGGAGGTTCCAACTAGATGGCCTCTCAGGTCACTTCCCTGTAAATATCTGGATCTATGGGATCTCATTGGATCTATGATCTATGATCCTAGGATAAATGTCAGGTGATAAGGACTCTGGAATGGGAATGCTGTCTGGAAGGAAGGAAGAAAGGTAGGAAAGAAGGAAAGAAGGAAAGGAGGGAGGGAGGGAGAGAGGAGAGAAGGATGGAATGGAGGGAAAGAGAAAGGAGGGGGAAAAGGAAGAAAAAGGAAGGAAGGAAAGGAGGGATGGAAGGAGGGAAAGGAGGGAGAGAGGAAGGAAAGAAAGAAGGAAGGAAGGAAGGAAGGGAGGGAGGGAAATAGGGAGGGAGACAGGAAGGAAGGAAAAAAGAAAGGAAAGAAGGAAGGAAGGAAGGAAAGAAGGAAGGAAGGAAGGGAAGCAGGGAGGGAGGAAGGAAGGATGTAAAGAAGCTATAACCTCCTGGGACCAGCACCTATGCCCTGCTCAGTCTTAAATGTGAAGGATTCCTTTTCTATGGCATCAAAGAACTAGAAACAAAGCAGGTGCCTATCAGCTGAGGAATAGCTAAAAGAAACATGTGAAACCTTTATGCAATTGGGATATTACTGTACCATAAAAAATAATGAATATAAAGAATTCAGAGAAGCATGGGGAAATAGAAAGACTGATGCAGAAGTGAAGTAAGCAGAATCAGGGAAACAGTAGGCACAATGCAAAGGAAGCCAACAAGCATTTATTAAGTGCTTCCTAAGTGCCAGGCACTGTGCTAAGCAACAGGGATACAAACACAGACAAAAAGAAAGACAGATTTTCCTTCAAGAAACTTCCATTTTGTTGGAGGAAGGCAACACAAAAAGGGATCTGAAAAGGGAGGCAGGTTCATTGACTACCATGATATAAATGGAAACAAAACAATCAAGTTTGGTCTCAGATGAGTTGAGAAAATGTACTTCCCTTCCTCCCTCCCTTCTTTGAAGAGATGGGAGATGTCAGGTGTGGAGAAAACACATGTTGACAGATGTAATTGATGCTTGCTTTTGTTGAACTACTCTTTAAAGATCATTTTTAATCATTGATACAAGAGATATCTTGGTGGGAAGGGAACAAGGGTAATTAGAAGAGAATCTATATTGTTCTTGTTGAGTTATTTCAGCTGGGTCCTACTCTTTGTCACCCCATTTGGGGTTTTCTTGGCAAAGATACTGGAGTGGTTTGCCATGTCCTTCTCCAGATCATTTGACAGATGAGGAAACTGAGGCAAGCAGGGTAAAGTGACTTGCCCAGGGTCACACAGACAGTAATTGGCTGAGGCCAGATTTGAACTCAAGGAGATGAATCTTTCTGACTCCAGGCCTGGCACTCTATCCACTGTGCCTACTAGCTGCTCAAGAACATATATATATAATGTATATGCAGGTACACGTACACATATGCATATGCTTGTATATAGTGTGTATACATACATACATGTGTATACAAATATGCATATGGACACACATATGTCCATATGTGTGTGTATATGGTGTTGTGTAAGATACACACATAAAAGACAAGATATCCACATATAGAGAAGGCATATATATGAGATAGTAATGTAATTTTATTTTTATTGATTTTTTTGTTTTTACATCGTGTACATGTAGGTGATGTAAAGACAAATGTCCATAAAGACAGGAGATGCTGGGGTGCTTCTTGGAGCTTCATAAATAGCAGTGATGACAATTGCTCACATTTCCATAGTGCACTTTACAATTACTCTCTCATTTTGATCCTCCCAGCAGTCCTGGTAGGTACATGCCATTATCCCCATTTTGCAGATGGGGAAACTAAAGGTGGGCAGAGGTTAAGTGACTTGTCCAGGGTCCATGTCTGAGGCTGCATTTGAATCTAAGCCTTCCCGATTCCAGATTCAGGGCTTTCTATGCTCTATGGTGCCCCCTAGTTCTCTATGTATTGATTTGGAAGTAGAAGGGACCTTGGAGGCGATGGAGCTCAGCCCTCTTATGATACAGATGAGAAAATTGAGGCTCTCAGAGTTGATGTGACTCATCCAAAGTCTCATAGTATCAGAGGCGGGCCCTCTGGTGACAGATCATTGCCTCTTTCTGCGTGCAAGCCCTTCCAAACGAATGGCTGTCGGTATCATTGGACCAATTTTTGTGGAATTCACCTTCCATTGTTGGTTTGTTTTTTCCAATATCTATAATCAGCGTGGTTGCTGACAGTTCTCTCTGCTACACCCTGAACATGGTTAAACATTGAGGCTGCCCACCTTATCAGACCCTCCCCTGTTTCCTGCATCCACTAATATTTCTTTATTTCTTTAAAATGCTCTAGAAATATGAGATATTACTCTGATTTCCTCCAAACCCCTGCAAAAAAAGACTCTTCCCCATCTGTTTGATGCGTGTGTCCCTCTTTCCCACCTGCCAATGTAGCCAGGCCTTGCTTTTGCAGGGATGGTTTGCTGTGGAGCTCTGCACTCAGCCTGGGTGGGGTGCTTACTGCCCCTGGCAGGCAGCCTGATAGGGAGGCAGGCCCATGCCTGCCCTCCACTCTTCAGGGTTCCATCCCCCAAGGCCCTGACAAGGCACAGGGACCTCACATAAGCACCAAATAGGGGCAACTCGCTGATTGGCTGGCTGCCACTGGGTAGTCCAATGTATTCCCTGAGGTAGGGCCTCAGCTCAGCTGTTGGCAGAAGGCATTGCCTCCTTTTCCCTTTTTCAGCCTTGTGATGCTTCCCTTCCAACCTTCACACTGCAACCCCACTTCCTCACCCCTGCTGGAATCCCTCAAGAGAAGTAACCTGGCATTGGTAAGTGAGCACTGGACTTTGAGTCACAAGACTTGGGTTCAAGTTCCACTATGCCATGAGATCACCCAGTGGTCTAATTTCTCTGAGTTTCAGTTTCATACCCATATCATTATTGCTGAGTCGTTTCAGTCATGTCTGACACTTTGTGACCCCATTTGGGGTTTTCGTGGCAAAGATCCTGGAGTAGTTTGCCATTTCCTTCTCCAACTCATTTTACAGATGGGGAAAGTGAGGCAAACAGAGTTAAGTGATTTACCTAGACCCTAGGGTCACAATATTTGAATTAAGAGAGATGAGGCTTCCTGACTCCAGGCCCAGGACTCTAACCACTTTGCCACCTCACTGACTTTCCATAGCTGTGGAATAGCTACAGTAATATTTGTCCTAGCTACCTCTTGGGTTAATTAGAAGGCAAGTAGGGCATAAATTGTGGCTCATTACATCTATACTAACTACTATTACAAATGTGAGCTATGAAAACCTGCTCCCATAGCTGATAAATTAATTCACGCAAAGGTGTAAATAACTGATAAAGTTCAATGCATAATTCCTCTCAGGAGTAGTCACATTTTAACCAGGGAACCAAGCCTTAAAGAAGAGGAACTCAGTAACCCGATCAACAAAGGTGATTCGTGACTTTCGGTAAGAACTTACCATATTCTAATCCTTGTTATAGTTTTATTAAGTGCTACCATAAGAGTTCCCAGCCTAAGGTCTCTTTGCCCATGGGGGTATGAGAGGCTGTCTAGAGGGTCTAAGAGTATTTGGCAAATAACTATATTATCTTATCAAAATAAATCAGTCACCTTGTTTTATATCTCATACACCTATGCATGGTAAGCTTTAGAATTTCTTTCCTTTAACAGTGAATAGAGGACTATGGGAAAGTTTACTGAAAGCCGAAAGGCACGATGGCAACCAGAACATTTTGGGAATCCTTGTATTATGGAATTTTTAAGAATATCTTTCATTTTCTTACTAGAATGAAGTCCCCTGAGAGCAACTGATTTTTAATATTCCCTTCCACCCTCCTAGCACCCTAGCATTTGAAGTAGTCTTTGCTGAATAGATTTTGAATGTAAATTTTGAGGGCACTAGTCTCCTCCCAAAGACCCTTTTATAGAGAGAGAACTGGGATCTGAACTTTACAGACAATTCCATCCTCCATCAGCATCTCAGTGTGGTTTTCACTTCCTACTCAACACTTTCTCAATGGCCACAGCTTCCTCTCTTCTCTGATTGGAGGACTGGAGGGTGACCCATTAAATTCCTCCCAAAGCCTTCATTTATAAAGGGGCTGGGATCCAGGTTCCATTCTCCATTCTCCATCAGCAACTGTACTTGGTTTCAACTCTACAGAAGTTGAAATGGGACATTGTGTCTCTGACAAGGGCATCCTCTTGGCTCCTATCACCCCCTGCTTTGCAGATTCTTATGTGTTTTGTCTTTGCCCATTAGATTGTAAGCTCCTTGAGGACAGGGACTCTCTTTTTCTTATTTGTATCCCTGGTGCTCAGCACAATGTCTGACACATAGTAGGTGTTTAATAAATGTTTATTGAACTGAATACAGTAACTAGTGTCAAGAGTGCTAGATTTGGAGTCTGAGGACCTGGGGTCAAAGCTAAAGATAAATAAAGCAAAGTCCTTAGCTTCTAGAAGTCTATGGTCTTTAAGGGGAAACAGAATAAACTATGGTAAGCAGCACTTCACTAAATCTACTACATCAACCTGCCTCTGATCTTCATTAGAGTAGAATGGAAGGAATGTTGGATTTGTAGACAACAGCCTATCATGTAGGAGAGGTATTTCGCTGAGCAGAGGGTCTCAGTGCCTCCATTAACTCAATGTATGACTTTGGGCAAGTCATTTCACTTTTCCGAGACTCATTGTTTTCATCTAAAATGAGAGTTTGGGATAGATTGTTTCCAAGCCTTTTCTTCAGACTAGGAGAGAAGGAAATACACATTTTAGATGCCTACTATGTGCCACCAACTGTACTACATACTTTACAAATATTATTTCATTTAACCCTTGCAATAATTCTGGAAAGTAGGTGTTATTATTACCCCCATTTTATAATTAAGGAAATTAAGGCCAAGTTGCCTAGTGTCACAAAGCTGTCTGAGGTCACATTTGAACTCAAGATTTTCCTGACTCCCAGCAGGTCTAATGCGCTATCCATTGTGCTGATATTCTTCCTTGGTTTCTAAGTGTCTGACCTTCCACCTCAGCCAAAGCCCCCTAAGTGATTTGATTGAGTGACTTTTTTGTATGGGGGAAGGGTAGTGAAGTCCCTTGAATATACTGCAATTTCTGATGCTATTCACCCTGAAGTTGTCATTTCTTGACCTTCCCCTGCCCGCCCCCCCCCCAACTCCTCTCTCTTCCCTAGGACAGGCACCATTTTCCCTGAGTCATCTAGCAGAAGATTGGGTGGGGGAAGGAATCAGGCAGCCTCCCCTCCTACTGGACAGATTGGGGAGCTTCCTGAAGCCCTGGGGATGGGGAGGGGAGGGTGGATGGGACACTTAGCATATGTAGGAGGTGGGGTCAAAGGAGGTGTCAGGGCCTTGCAGGCTTGAATGAACCTTTTACTAGGTGATTCATGATCTGCAGCCCAAGAATGGGGACATTTGCCTTAGACAGAAGGGGCACAGGGAAGGGGGGGTGGTGGCTGCAGTTCTCTCTGCTCGCCACATGTGGGCAAAGCAGGACAGGAAAGGCAGAGATTTCAGGCCAGATAGGGAGAGAAAAAGAGGGGGAAACACCTCTACACAAAGGATAAAGAATGCCTTTTCTCCAGCTTTCCTACTGCAACTGTTTCCATCCCTCCTTCCAAACTTCTGCTTGCAGGCTCACTTGTGGGCATTATCATGCTTGCTGGCATGTATGCCTGGATATCTGTGTTCACCCTGTTCCCCCTTCCTACTTCTTAGAATGTCCTAATCTCTCCTCCAGGCCTAATGAAGTCATGTGGTAATTGTCCTCATCCTCATCACCATAAGACCATAGATTTAGAGCTGGAAGGGACCTTGGAGAGCATCTAGCCCAACCCTCTCATTTTACTGATGAGGAACCCAGGACCTGAGAGATGGACTTGCCCAAAGTCACATAAGGTGTTAATGAGCAGAGCTGGGATTTAAGCCCAGATCCTCTGATTCCAAATCCAGCACAATTTTCACTGTCCCTCCAGGCCTTCCCTTGGAGGTTACCTTCCATCTAACCAATATATATATATAGATATATATATATATATATATATATATATATATATATATATATATATATATATATATATATATATCTTGAATAAACAGTTTTTGCATGTGTCCCCTGTTAGAATGTGTGTTCCTCGAGAGCAGGGACTATTTTTTGTCTTTTTTTTGGTATCCCTGGTGCTTTAGCACAGTGCTTGGTACATAGTAGGACCTTAATAAATGCTTGCTGACTGATTGGAATTGCCTCAACATCTCATCTTTGGGGGGATAGGAAGTGAGGAATAGTCCAGGCCTGTGATTTCGTTGGAATTAGGGCATCTAGGCAGTGCACTGGATAGAGCACTAGACTTGGAAGCACGAAGACTCTTCTTCATAAGTTCAAATCTGGCCTCAGACACTAGCTGGCAAGTCACTTCACCTGTTTACCTCAGTTTCTTCATCTGCCAAGAAAACCCCAAATGGGGTCACAAAGAGTCAGACATGCCTGAAATGACTGAATGAACATCTAACTCCTATTGTGGAAACTTCCTCCTAATAAATATTAGCAATTCATTTAGAATTTAGAGTTCACTAGATCTCCAAGAAGTTAAATGACTAACCTAAAATTACATAACCAATAAGTGGCAAGTGGATAAAGTCCTAGACCGAGAGGGCTCTTGGAGCTGGCAAGATCTGAGTTGAAATCCTGCCTCAAACATATACTGTATGATCCTGTAGTCATTCCACTATTTTCAAACTCAGTTTTCTCATCTGTAAAGTGGGAATAACAATAAAGGTAGTCCCTACCTCCCAGGGTTGTTGGGAGGATCAAGTGATATAATGTATGTAGTGACATAGAACATTTTGTAAACCTGATATATAAACGCTATTGCTATTATCATTATCATTATTAATGTGTCAGAAGCTGGCCATGAACTCAGATAGCTCTGAATCCAAGGCCATCTCCTTATGTAGTTTGTCAGTCTGCTTCTTGATCAATATAGTGGAAAGAATGTTGGATTTGTAGGAAGGGGACCTGGGTTCAAACCCAGGCTCTGCCATTTAAGCTGTGTGACCTTAGACAAGATACTTCAGCTCTCACTGGGCATCAGTTTCTTATTGTGTAAAATGAAGTAGGACTAGATGACCTTGAAGGCTCCTTCCAGCGCTAAATCTACTAATATATAATGGTTGACACTGATGTTGCAGTTTTATGATTACAAAGCACTTGATTCTTATCTACATTATCTCTTTTGAGACTCACAATAGCTTGTGTCTCATTTTATGATTGAGGAGACTGAGTCTTGGTGAGGTCATCTGCCCAAGGACACAATTAGGGAATAGTAGAATGGAAGACTCTAATTTAGGTCTTTTGACTTGAAGGGTAATGTCATTATCCATTGTCTTGGAAAAATGTGATCCATAGACTGTTACCCTTCAAGTCATGGTTCCAAACAAGCTTGAGATTTCCCTTCCTGATTCCCATATTAATTATTGCCTAGACTACATGTTTTGGTCATTTGATGTTATTCAGTTTAGGACAATAAGGTTGAGAGCTGAAAGGGACGTTAGAGGTAGTCAATGTAATCTGGGGATTCTTAACCTAAGGTCCATGGACTTTGAGAGATTTAAGAATTAAAATTTAAGAGACTTTGAGAGATTTAAGAAGAATCTGTGACTTACATGGGGAAAAATACATCTTTATTTTCACTCACCTCTAGCTGAAATTTAACATTTATTCTTCAGTTATTTAAAAACATTATTCTGAGGAAAAGTCCGTAGGCTTCATCGGACTAACAAAGGATTCCATGGCATAAGGTCAAGTGAACAAGCATCTATTAAGCATCTATTAGGTTCTAGGCACTGTGTTAAGCTCTGGGGATACAAAGAAAGAAAAAAATAGTTCCTGATCTTGAAATCACAATCTAATGAAGGAAGCAATATGTAAATAGCCATACAAAATAAAGACACATAACAATAATCTCAGAAGGAAGGAATTAAGAGAATTGGGAAAGATTTCCAGTAGAAGGTGAGATTTTATAGGGGTCTTGAAGAAAGCCAGAGAAGCCAGGACACAGAAAAGAGGAGGGAGAGAATTCCAGGCTTGGGGGACAGCCAGTGAAAATGTGCTGAGTCAGGAAATGGAGTTTCCCATGTGGGGAGCAGCACTGGACACCAGTGTCATCTAATGACAGAGCACATTACCCTGAAAATCCAATACTTTCAGTTTCCAGATGGGGAAAATAAGGCATATGGTAGCTATGTGAAATGCCCAAGGCCACACAGGTACTTGTTGGCTGAACCAAGATTTAAACTTGGGTCCCTTGTCTCCAAATCCACTGTTCTATCTGATCTACCCAACATACCCCTGGATGATAGTCTTTCTCCTTGTTCTCTATTTCATATTTCAGTCTTGTCTCCCCATCAAGACTTGAGGACCTTTCATCTTTTTCAGGACAGGATCATGTCTTCTATTCTGTTTCCCCTATGTGCCATGTGCAATGTGGGGCACATAGGAGATACTACAAGAGGACTGTAGGGATGAGGACCTGTTAATGACTAACATGAAGAAAAAAAAGATATGGAAAACAGAAGCTGGCACTGCCCTCTCCAGTTTCCTGACATCCAGGGATTAGTGAGACACACAATTAAGGTCAACTTAATCCTGCCAACTCTAAAGATCTCGGGGCTTGCATGATTTAAAGAATGTCCCTGGGCTTTGGTTTCCTCGTCTGTAAAATGAGAGCTTTAGACTAGCTGATATTAAAGGGCCCTCCTCGCTCCAACTCAAGTCAACATATCTAACAAACAAATGTGCACTGAGTTTGAAATTTCCATGGCTTCTAGGAAGCACAGTGGTAGAGTTCTAGGTTTGAGATCAATAATACCAAAATTCAAATCCTGCCTTGGACTTTTACTATGGCTGAGTGATCAGAATTTGTCACTTAACCTCTCTCTCAGCTTCTTCATCTGTAAAATGGGGATAATCCTAGCACCTACCTCAGTTTTGTTCTGAGCATCAAATAAAAAACATAAAACACTTTTCAAACTTTAATAAGCTATATAAGTACTATGACTATGATGATATGATATGAGGTGCATCAGACTCAAGGATCAACAAGGATTCCACCTCTACCACCTCATTGATGAGAAACTGCCTTTTCTAGCAGTTTTCCAAAAAAAAAAAAGCAAAATTTGGTCCTTTACTTTTAATGGTCAGTATATGGCATGGTTTTGTGATTTTTTTAAGGGAATAAGCATCTTAAAAATTTAAATAGTATTTTATTTTTCCCAATCACATGTAAAGATAATTTTTAACATTCACTTACTTAAATTTTGAGTTCCAAATTTTCTCTCTCCCTTCCTTAAATCCCCCCTCCCTAAAATAATAAGCAACTTGATATCAGTGATATATATGCAATTATGTAAAACATTTGTGAAAGAACACGACAAAAGAAAAAAAACATGAAAAAAATAAAGTAAAAAATGGTATGCTTCAATCTGCATTCAGACTCCATATATTCTCTCTCTGGATGTAGATAGCATTTTTCATCATAAGTCCTTTGGAATTGTTTTGGATCATTGTATTGCTGAGAAGAGCTAAGTCACTCCCAGCTGATCATCATGGACAATGTTCTTCTGCTCACTTTACTGTGCATCAGTCCATGTAAGTCTTCCTAGGTTTTTCTGAAATCAGAATGGCATGGTTTTTAAGTCCCTTTACTCTTCTGGTTGCTCTCCTTTTGACACATCAGTTGATTAATGACCCTCAAAGAATGTAGTGGCCAAAACTGAATATAATAACCCACATGGGAGAAAGGCTCAAATGGGCTTTCCTGATTTTTCCTAGGTTATGGATGAAAGAGACTTTGGATCTGCAATGAGCAGATTCCTTCCAAAGTTCAAACAATAACAGCCTTACTTGTTTTCTTGGGAAAGCTTGTTTTGTTTTTTTAAAGAAATAAAACTTCCAAACACTTTTCATCGTTATATTCTTCTAGTATCCTGTCATCTCCGATCAAGCATCAGTCTTGAGTCATTGAGTCTTGATTGCTATGCCACTGTCTTCTGCCTTTTATTTTGAACACGTGTCTTTTTATTTGAGAAGGGCCCAGCTGGGCGTCAGCTCAGCAGCCACAAAGAAAGCAAGTGACAAATGACTGATAGATGTGTGGTGAGTATGTGTGTGTTGGGTGCAGTGGGGGAAGGGAGGTTAGGGAAAGGAGATAGCAAGAGAAAACCAAAGAAGATCAAAAAGACCTAAAGCTATCTGAGAAGTGGACAGTCAGTAGGTATGTGGTTTTGGGTGAGCCAAAGAGTGAGCACCAGCTTGTAGGGGCAACTAAATTAGGATGGCAACCTGGTCCACCTCTCAAGTGGAATATGGGTTGGGAATGGAAATAGCTTAATTGTAGTCCAGTAAAAAGCTAATGGCAGAGTGAAAAAACCACCTTGCCACACTTAAAGAAGTGAGCCTTTCAGGAGAAAAAGTTGGAGTAAAAGTTTAGGCTGGAAACCCTACTTCCTATGACTCTGTGATTAGTCCATGACCGAGACATGTTCCTTTGAGGGAGGTGATGCTGTATGGGAAAATCTTGAATTTTAAGATTTTAAAATAAAAAACTTTAAATCTTTTAAAATCTTGAATTTGATATTATTGATTATTTATATATTAAATGATAAATTAAATTAATTAAAAATTGATATATTAAAATCTTAAATAAGATATTATATAGATGCATCTATGTGTATATTATATATAGTATGTATGTATATGTGTGTACATACCTTGTGAATTAATCTTGTAAATACAGACCTCGTGAATTAACATCATCATCATCATTATTATTCGTGGATAGATGGGAGACATCTTGTTGTTTTATGCTTAGAAAATATAACAACAAAAATAAGCCTATTCAATGACTCTCTGCCAGTGAACATCAGATAAGAAATAAAACAAGAGATAAATGCTCACCTATTTGCCACTGTGACAGAGTAGATCCAGCACAGGATCCAAGTGGATGGTGAGGTCCTCCAAATATTCCTTTTTGCAGATGATATAGTGCTGGTTACATCAGATCCTATAATACTTCAGAACTTCCTGAAACAGATCTGTAATCACTTATTCACTTTGCCTGTCCATCAAGTGAATGAATACTGTCTATTACCTATATTTCAACATTTAGTTGGATGGACACCCTATTGAGCTTATCCAACAGTAAATACATATTGTATATGTATATGTATATACAGTAAATATGTCTAATTTAATATTATTTTTATGATTAATGATTTATTATATTAATGTATTAATTAATATAAAATATTAATAGGATTAATATAGATGTATGTGTGTGCATATACACATATGTGTGTATATACTGTGTTTCTATATAGTATATTACTGTTTGTGTACATATATACATGTGTATATACATACATGCAAGCTTCATGTTCATATGTGTATGTATATATTCTGTGTGTATGTATATATAATATATACTGGGTACATATGTATACTATGTGTGCATATATATGTGTATATACATATATATGTATGTATATAAATAAAGCGCTTTGCAAACCTTAAAACACTTTATAAATGCTAGCCATTACTATCATTATTTTCTAAGTTATAGAAGTATGTATAGAAGTATAGAAGGACTGTGTCAGCGGAGAAAATAATTATGCCCATTCCAGTCCATAGTCTCTCTGCTGTTCTTTGAATGTGAACTCCATCTCCCAACTCTATACACTTTTACTAACTGTTCCCCACCCCTGGAACTCTCCCTCATCATGATCAGGCCCTCCTGGCCTCTTTTGAATCTCAGGTATAGTCTCACCTTCTTCAAATAGTCTTTTCTGGTCCTCCTTAATCTCGGTGCCTTCCCTCTATTGCTTATCTCCAATTTATTCTGTCTCTGTCTTGTATGTATCCACCATTATACTTTGAGGACCTTGAGAGCAGGATCTGGTTTTTGCCCCTTTTTTGTATCTCAGCACTTAGCACAGTGCCTGGTACATCATAGGTCCTTAAAAAATGCTTGTTAACATGATGTGACTGTGCCACAGACCCCATCTTATCACAGCATTTGTAGATGTTGTCATTCAGTCATTTTTTTAGTTGTGTCTGACTCTTCGTGACCCCATTTGGGGTTTTCTTGGCAAGAATACTGGAGTGGTTTACCATTTCCTTCTCCAGTTTATTTTTATAGATGAGGAACTGAGGCAAACAGGGGAGTGACTTGCCCAGGGTCACATAGCTAGCAAGTGTCTCTAAGGCCATATTTGAACTCAGGAAGATGAGTCTCTGTGACTTCAGGCCCTGCACTTTATCCACTACACAACCTAGCTTACCTAATGTTTGTTCCTAGTTATTTGCATATTAGACTATGAGCTCCTTGAGAGCAGAAACTCCCTTTTGCCCTTTTTTAGTGTCTCCAGATGCAGGGGTGGGGAACCTGTAGCCTCGAGGCCACATGTGGCCTTCTAGATCCTCAAGTGTTACCCTTTGAGTGAATCCAAAATTCACAGAACAAATTTAGATTCAGTCAAAGGGCTGCACCTGAGGACCTAGAGGGCCACACGTGACCTCGGGGCCACAGGTTCCCCACCCCTGCTCCAGAGCTTAGCACCTTGCCTAGCACATGGTAGGAACTTAATAAATGTTTACAGACTTACCCAAAGAAATCAGAGATCCTTAAAGTTTTGAAGTCATAATGGTTTTCATTCATATTGTACTTTGTGGTTGAACATAACGACCCTGTGAGGTATTATTATAGTGCAAGTGTTATCCTTGTTTTTTGTTGGTTTTAGATCAGAAAATCTAATGTAATTTGCATAGGAAACTGATGAGGAAACACCCTCTACCAATGAAGATCAACACCTATTCTGTGACTGATAGTCTAAGAAAATTGCCTTCATCCCTATTTTGCAGATGATGAAATGGAGACACTAACTGTTGGCTTATTGCCCAACATCACCCAGTTCCTAAATGGTGGAACCTTAACTTAATGTACCCAGGTCTTCTCTTGCCTTTATATTACTTGGTCTCTCCAAAAAATCTAATTCAGAAGAAGCAGAGGGCCAAGTAAGACATGAGGAAGAAGGCAGAAATCCTGTAAATAAAAATGCAAAAAGCAAAAAAAAAAAAAAAAAAAAAAAAAAAGGGACAAGAAAAAGTCCAACAACCTTTCCCCACACCACCTCCTAACAAAGATGGGCATAATCACAGACTGATGGCACTGAAGGAAGTCCGTGATATTTTTCACCTCCCTCTTTATTCTCTAAGATCAGCTAAAATCAAATAATTAGAATGCCCTGTTGGACTGAAATAAAAAAGCCAAACTAGGATAGAGCAGGAAATAATGTAAAAGACTTTTTAAAAAAGCTGGAGGTCTGAAAACCAGCTTGGCTTAATGACATATATTCTAGAGGCACTTAGGAAATTGGCAGATGTTGGTCCAAAGCCATTAGGCATTATGCTTTTAAACTCACTGAGGACTGGAGGCTCCCTGAGGCTTGGGAAAGGGCAAATGGAGAGCCAGTCTTTCAACCAGGGAAAAAGAGTGACCTCCGGAATTACAAGCCCAGCAGCTTAACATCCATTCATGGGAAGCTACTGGAACAAATCCTCAGACAATCAATTTGCAACCCCCTGGAAGAGAGCAGAAGACTGAGAAGGCTCCTGATGTAGCTTGAGGAAAAGCAGATCATGCCAGACCAAGTTCACTCTCATATGGCCTCTCTGCAACCCGCTTGGAATTTACCCTCAAGCCATTTCATGTGTGTTTGGCTTCCCTCATTCAAGTATAAGGTCTTTTAAGACCCACCTCTTTCATGAAGGCTTTGACAACCACTCCAGCTCACAGTGATCTCTCTCTGCCCTCAACTCCTATCATGTTTAACATCAACACCACTCAACAGACCTTCCATTTTGGACTGGAGTTCAGAGTCTCTCAAGTTAAACCCATACGGGATCAGAAATCTTCTCTATAGTATCTCAACAAATGGTTGTCCAGCCTTCAGTTGAGGGCCTTCAGTAATGTCTACACCCCATTGGATCATCTCCTGAAGCTGACCATTCTATTTTAATCATTAAGAGGAGTTATCTTATATGGAGCCTAAATCAGCCTCTCTGTACTTTCCAGCACTGCCCCTTGTGCAGACCTCTGAGACCCAGCAGATGTGACTACATGGAACTAATTGGCTGATTCAGGCTTGTTTGTTTTAATAAAAGTGAGGAAAGAAATAACAGAAGCAACATGCAGTAGTATAGTCCTGTAAGAATAGCACGGAAGGTTAAGACCCAGAACGAGCTAGAGCAAATGCTAAGGCTAGCAGAAAAAGGCTCTTTAAGCCAGGTTATGGGCAAGGGAAATATCAAAGAAGGGATTGACTCACTGCTTGAGGTGGATGAGGGTGACCAGCAGATTATTTAAAGTCCTTTATCTTCAGTTTAATGATTGTAAAGTGGGGATAATAATACCTGCACTACCCTAGCTCATATGTATGTTATGATGAAAAGTACTTTATCTACCTCCAACTCCAATAAGCCAATAAATATGTGGTCTTCTTGATGTGCCTACTCTCTCCAATGATGTAGATCCTAACATCCATTCCTGGACTTCCTGTAAGACTTTTGTCCATGTCCTCCCATAAATCCAGTACAGGGGGTTCACCTAATGGGTGGTGTCCCTTCCTCTCCCCCGTACACCATGCCAAATTGACATGACATTGCGTGGATATCATTGGTGCCCATAATGATCCTTTGCTCTCTAAGCATGCCCAGTTGAACCTTGTGTGAGAGATGGTCATTTACCAATGCTTTGTTTTCCCCCCATAATGCTACCTGCTCTACTCCATGCTAACCTACTTACCACCACTCCCCAGATCTGAGCTTGAATTTGAGTAGATTGAAACTCTCATGTGAAACAAGAATGAGATATGGCATCTCAAAAAGCTAATTCAATCAAAACTGTATGAAAAAAACATAGGATCTAGAACAATGAGTCAGGGCACATGTGGAGTATTGGGTTCAGTCCTGGGGGCATATTTCAGGAAGCATATTGATAAACTGGAGAGCATACAAGAAGAATGCAAACAAGATAACTGGAAAAGCCATTAGAGGGCATCTAATCCAACACATTGAGTTTACAGATAAGGAAACTGAGACCCAAAAACGTTAAAAAGACTTGCCCAAGATCACATAGGTAACAAGTTGCTGGAATGGATTCAAACCAAGGTCCTCTGAATCTAAATCCAGAACTTTTTCACTATCCCACACTGCCTCCCAGCCAGGAGAAGAAAAGACTTAAATGAGAATGGTGGATTGGCACTGAAGGGGGAAAGAGTTTTCAAGTATTTTAAGTTCTTTCCTGTGGAAGAGGGAATAGAATTATTCTCCTTAGCCTCAAGAAGTGAGAGTTACAAAAAGGCAGATTCCAGCTTTATATAAGGAAAGTCCCTAACAATTGGAGTTACATTAAAGAGAAATGGGCTGCTTTGGGTTTATCCTCACTTAAAAGCTGCAAGAAAAAGATAGATGAGTACATTTCAGGCATGTCAGGCAAGACATACTAGGTAACCTCTGAGATCCTTTATAGCTGTGAGTTTCTATGATTCTGTATCAAGACTTTCTGGAACAGTGAGTGGCGGTTTATCTCAGCAATATTCTCATCTCATTCCTGGGACCCTGCAAAGCATGCCAAATTGGTCTGGGCTGTTCTCCAATGCCAATGCCAACATTACCTGCTTGCCAAGTTGGAATAGTGCCATTTTTAAAGGGAAGAGATTGGAATTTCTGGGGCACATAATAGAGCAGTGGGGAGTATAAAAGAATGGACCACATAAGATGGAGGCTATAGAAATGTTAGGGAACCTCATTGGGCAAAGGGCTAGAGGTAACTCTTCAGTTCTCTGGGATGCTATTGTCACTCAATTCCTCAAGTTTTCTATTCTCAAAAAGCCTCTCACAGACTGAAATATTCCCAAGGCATTCCTAATACCATAGTGAGAAATGCTTTCAACGAACTCCAGCAATTATTCCCCTATTTTGATTTAGCCAGACCATCCTAAGCATTTCATTGAAGAGAACAATAAATCTAGCCATAATTACAGTGGTGGTCATCTCCTCATAGACTACAGTCCTTCACCCTGTGTATCTTTCTCTTAAAAGATGACCATGGCATAAAAGAACTACACTATATGAGAAAACAAACTACTTATAGTAAAGTAAATATCTAAGGCATGGAAGCACCATCTTGAGGCAGTTAAGTGGCACAGTAGAAAGTATGCCAAACCTGGAGTTAAGAAGACTCATCTCCCTAAGTTCAAATATGGCCTCAGACACTTATTGGCTGTGCGACCCTGGACAAGTCACTTAACCTTGTTTAAGGTTCCAGTTTCCTTATCTGTAAAATGAGCTGAGGAAGGAAATGACAAATCACTTCAATATCTTTGCCAAGAAAACCCCAAATGGGTTTCCAAAGAGTTGGACATGACTTAAAAACAACTTAACTACAACAAAAGCACCATCTTGCTGGAAAATTAGACCATATCATCATCCAAAGAAACCTTCTGAACAATTCCAATGAGATGTAGTACCCTCCAAATACTTTCCATGATTTCAACAAATGCCAGGCCCACTGGGCACTGTTTTAGCAGATTTAACAACATCACCTAGGTCACAGGACATCATACTTAGAGGGCAGATGTGCCACTATAAAAATATGAATTTGTATGCTTGGCAAATTGGCTTCCCTCCCCCCAAAAATAGCTAATGTGATAAAGCATTTATTAAGCACCTGTGCACCAGACACTGTGCTAATTATTGGGTTTACAAATACAGCCAGGCAAAACATTCCCTGAACTTAAGAAGCTTATATTCTTGTAACTAATGAAGGACATCTTATAAAGAACTTAAAAGGGGAAGGTGTTTTGGCAGAAAGGCATGAGCAGTCCAGAAAGTGGCATGGAGGCCTAGGCCTTAGAAAAAGAAAACAAAAGCTGAACTACCAGAGCCAAGGGATCCAAAGAAGAATTCTGGCTTACCAGCAGGGTGGAGGTAGGGATGATAGGCCCTCTTGGAGACTGTAAACTTTTGAGTCATTCAAGTTGATCTACAGAAGGTCCAAGGGCCTCTATGTAGGCCCATTTAGCCATAGTCCAAGCTGGCATGGTGGAGAAAAATCAGACTCCTATTTTTCCTGTTTTCTCTGCTGCACTGAGTGATATTTGAACTAGGAGAAAGAACAAAGATAAATAGGGAATTAGTGCAGAATATGTGAAGAGAGGGTAAGGAAGTATTTAGCTGTCCTCAATGAGTTCAAGTCACCAAGTCCACAATTAGCTGCATTCAATTCAAGTCCATAGACATTTACTAAATGTGTTCTGTGAGAAACTCTACCATAATAGAACCATAATGTCCAGGAAAAAAGTAATGGTCTTACTGTGCTTTTCCCTGAACATCTTAGGACACAAAGAATTTATGGATACGACTTCTTGCTCACTGTTGGTTACTTTTAAGATCAGTGACCTGGCTATGGAGGCCAGAAAGCTATAAAACAGAGATAAGCAAGTGTCCTCTCTATTAGGAGGAAGATGGTAGATTACTGTAAAGCCAATTAGTAAGTGAAAGATCTTTCCCTATCCATTGAATCGGCTTCAGGTGGGGCCAACAAGGGAGGCCTGTTTAGAGACAGATCCCACCCTTTCACTAACTAGATGCAAGGCCCCAGGCTAGTTAGCAAACTAGTTTGCTGGTTTGTGAGAGGCTTGAAGCCCTCAGGGCCCTAAAGGGAGTTGCTAAGAACCAGAGCCAATGGTAAGTGAGCTGAGTTCTAGTTAATCAGATGACAGTTAGGACTATATAAAAAGAGAACCCAGAACTGGGAGCAAAGGATCAGAGAACTGCAAGATTCAGAAGCAGAGAACCAGCATTGAGAGAGAGTGCAGAGTGGAGAGTGCTGAACAAGAGAAATTTTCGGAGATCAAGGAACTCAGAGTCAGCAGAACCACAGGAGAGAGTGCTAAGTGGAGAGTTAGGATTCATGAGTGATCTTTTATAGGAAGGCCCTAGTAGCTGGGGAGGGGGGAGGCTACAGTATGGCTTGGTTCCTTCCTATAATATTTTGTTATAATTTCCTTGTTACTACAGTGAGGTGGGCCTACCAGTTTTGGAATATTGTTGCTACTATATCAAATTGGGGGCATTGTCCTTGGATCTGATCCTGTGGAGTCTAAAGAAATGTTTTACTTCTTCTGCCTTCTACCTAGAGAATTCCTTACACTTGGTGATTCTGAACCACTCAGGCATGTCCATGGCCCTCTCCAAGATCATGAATTTTATCTTACTGATATAATTCCTTGAACTACAGGCCAATGTGCTGGATTTTGATTCCAGGCTAGAACAAATGGGGAGAGAATGAACTTTGTAATTATAGCTATCAAAAAGTGGAATGGAGTATCTCAGAAAGCAGTGGGTTCCCCATCATTGAGAGTCTTCAAAAGAATATTGGATGATCTGGCCAATGGTATGAGGAAAGAAGTGCTTTAACAAGATTAATCTGCTAAATTATCTCCTCATTTCCCCCCTGCTAATGGTAGGGGGCAGGGATGAAATAATCCTTATGGTATTTCAACTCCTATTTTAACTATGACATGTATGTTAGAAGGAAAGACAAAAGGAAAGGCATTTTATTTGGAAGAGTTTCTCGAGATGTATTAATGGAAGGCATGTTATTCTAGAAGAGAAAACAATACAACTTTTTTCAGTCAGCACTGACATTAGAGCCTGGAGGAGAAGTTAACTGAGCTCTTCTGATGGAATTAATAGGAAATAGAATCTCACAAACCTGCCTACTAAATAACATGGGCCATTTGACCTCTTCGCTTTGGCCCGCAAAATCCTTCCCTAGGTCTCTCTATTAAATTGTAAATTCCTTGAGGTCAACTATCCTGTCTTGTTCATTTTTGTAACTCCACTCCCAACCCAAGCACCTGGCACAATGCTCTGTACATAACAGGTGCTTAATAAATTTTGGCAGAAAAACTAATGAGTCAATCTCCCCTCTTCTTACTCCCTTCATTTTTCCCCATTCCCCACCATAAACTCTACTCTATCCAGGCAAAGAATCCCTGTTCTCCTCCTCTTTTCAGAGATATCTATCACCTTACTCGTGGTTCACCATTACCAGGAAACTTTCCAAAACTGGCAAGCTGTGTGGTCAAATCAGTATGTTCCAATTACAAATGATTTTGCAGATCAGGAATACGCATTAGGTGGTCAATGAACGGTGATTACATAGCTCTTCTGATAGCTGGCATTCCAGGAAGTCAGGAGAATTTTGGGAAACCCACAAAATCCAAAAGATTTTGTAAGTCCACTAACCTTTGACTCTATCTATAATGACTAGGCACTTAATAAAAGTTTATTGATTGCCTAACAGACCTTTGCTTATCCTTACCTAAACACTCACATATAACAATTCACATTATAATTACTTATTTTGTATTTCTGCTCCATGTTTTATGGTTTTCCCTGTGTGGGGTCACTATCTCCCTTTTTAAACTGAAAAATCCACCAATAGAACAGGATGATGCATCTTTCCTCTGCATTCTTCTAATAAATTGTCATCATCACTAAGTGTATGTGTATTTTACATGCTGGTGATTTGCTGCAAACAGATATGATATTTATGAGGCAAATAAGCATTTAAAACAAGGGTTCCTAATCTTTATTATGTCAGTAAGCCCTCTTGCAATCTGGTGAAGTCTCACGATGATGTTTTTAAATGCATAAAATAAAATGTGTACGATAGCCAACAAAACCAGTTATATTGAAATGTAGTTATCACAAAAATGTCTAGGTTCACAGACTCCCTGCTCTAGAGAATGCTGACATGGGAATAAATGACTTATAACTCATCTAAGGTCATAGAATTCAAAGCTGGAAGACACTTTGAGATTATCTGGTCTAATCCCTTGATAGAGAAAAAAACTGAGACATGGGGACTTATCCAAGGTTTCACAGGTAGTAAGTAGCAGTCAGAATTTGAACCCAGGTCTTCTGACTTCAAATCCAATTCACTTTTGCAGCCCTGTGTTGACTTTATGGCCAGAGATTGCTTACAGGTTAATATAAGTCTTTACATTTTAAATAGTGGCTTGTGAGTATGGTGATTTGAAAGAGTCATCACCACAAAGGAGCACTACAGGATAGAGAAAGAGATACGGCTATTGTCTCAAGGTGACAATGTAAAGAGGAAAATCCCCTTTTAATAACTTAAGTAGTGAAGTGAATACCTTGGGAGTATTTTGTTTGGTTGTTGCGGGGTGGAGAGGGAAGGAACATATCACCTGACATTTTCACAGCCATTCGATTGAACAAACATTGATTTGGTGCCTACAGGTACAGGGTACAGCAGCTAAGTGGTGCAATGGATAGAGTGCCCACCCTGAAGCCAGGAAAACTTATCTTCCTGAGTTCAAATCTGGCCTTAGACACTTACTAGCTGTGTGACCCTGGGCAAGTCACTTAACTGCCTCAGTTTCCTCATCTGTAAAATGAGCTGAAGAAGGAAATGGCAAACCATTCCAATATCTTTGCCAAGAAAACCCCAAATTGGATCAGAAAGAGTCAGACATGACTGAAACAACTGAACAGCAACAAGGTACAGGGTATTATGTGAGGAACTGAAAGAAATAAGTTTTTTTTTCATAAGACAGGTCTTTGCCCTCATTGGACTTGCAGTCTGATATAGGGATATGACTGTTTACATTTCAATACCAATAATCTTATACTGACCGTAACTGTCTATATTACCTCCAGAGAGGGAAGGTGTGATGCATACACAAATAACTATAATGCATCATGATGCATAAATAATAATAATATAATAGCTAGCACTTATATAGCACTTGAAGTTTTGCAAAATGCTTTACAAATATTATCTTATTTTATCCTCACAACAACCCTAGGAAATAGGTGTTATTGTTATCTCTACTTTATAGGTGAGGAAACTGAAGTAGACAAAGGTCATGCACCTAGTGAGTGTCTGAGACCAGATTTAAACTCAGGTCTTCCTGACTTTAAGTCCAGTGCTCTATCCTTTGCACCACCTAGTTGTCTCTAGAGTACATTGGAGAGGTATAAATAAAAGGGATCTATATAGACATAGACAAAGCTATATAGATGTGTGTGTGTGCATGTGTGTGTGTGTGCGTGTGTGCGTGTGTGTGTCTGAGGGGAAGTATCATTACCAACTAATTGAGCTCCCCTTTAAAATTCAAAGCATAATTCAACAGACTTGGGATTGGGGAAGGGCATTACAGGCATAGAGAATCACTCAAGTAAAAGCATGGAGATGGGAAAATGTCAGGTGTGAGTGGGGATGGTAAGTGTTCCAGTTTGGCTATATAAGAAAAATAGAACACTTTAGTGTGAACTTCAATAGTTAACTGCACGTCAGGATAAATTACTCTTTCCTAGGTGATAGGCAAAATTGTGGGAATTTCTTTTATGATGTCTTTTTCCTTGCACTGCCAACCCCATCCCTACTGCACTGAGGAAATGGAAGCAGTTACTTATCAATTACGTTCAAAGATGCAAGCATGTGAGATGGAAGTTAAAGTTCCTCCAGGTTTCAAAGGAAGCCAGTGGGTTAATGATAGTACCACAGATAGAAATAGTGACGTCAAAAGGAGGAGGACATCAGGAGAGGGAGACAAGCTTCCTATTGAACAGCAGGAGTTTGAGATCCTGCTAGGACATCCAGTGGATCACAATTCCCTTTCTAAGTGCCTGTCCTTAAATGAGAAGTCTTGTACTGTGTCCTGCCTCCGTCCTTCTGGTCACCAAGGGGGAGGAAAAGACAAATGACCAAAATAGAAAACTCATTATCAGTTTCATCTTTCCGCTGGTTTCCTTTAGCTTTGGCAGATCAGAAGCAGGCAGGAATCTGCACTTCACCACCACCTACCAACCAGGTAACCAACCCTGTAGTCAAAGAGAGAGGGATGATTTCTGAACCATCAGCTCCTGGAGGAATTGGAATATGTATTGGGTTCCCCAGCTATAATCCTCTTATCTTGAGCCAGAGAAAGCATTGGCCTGCCTGGGTACCTCTTCCATTCCCTATCCCTATCCTTTCCCAGGATCCACACTCCTCAATTCCAAGTCACAGTTCCTATTCCTTATCCACATCGTGGTGCCATCAGCTCTGACCCTTTACCAAATGCCTAGAACTGCCCCAGTAAATATCGTCATCCTTCTCAGTAGTCCATTCTGCAGGGTAATCATGATAATAGCTGGCATTTACATAGCACTTTAATGTTGAAAAATGCTTTACATAATACCATTTCCATCCTATGAGTTAGATGTCCACAACTTATTATCCCCATTTTACAAGTAGGGAAACTGAGGTTCAGAAAAATTAAGTGCTTACCCAAGGTAACAGGTAGTAAATGTCTTGTGCAGTATTTTAATCCAGTTTTTCCTGACTCCAAGTCCAGTGCCCCGTCTACAATGCCATGCTACGTTCTTGATGATCAGAAGGACAAAGAGGGATAGATCAAATTAGCTATGTGGCAATTTCATTTCATTACCCTAAAAGCACTGCTTTCACAATTCAAAAGCAATTGTCCAAAGTCATGTGGGAAAAAATAAGCTGTGTATGTGTCTTACCTAAAATCTTTTGAATTTTGCTGTGTAGACAAGGAAAAAAATCACACATTTTTCTTTAGGTTTTTCAATTTTCAACTATGTCTCTGTGTAGACACAGACTGACAGTTCTTTAGTGGGCTCATTTCCTACCCAAAAATATCCAGCTCCTGAATTCCCTTTCTTAGTCTGTACAGAGGCTGGGAGCTCAAATTCCGAGATGAGTGGCAAAATAACCATGATAATTTCTCCTCCTGGTTGCATTGGTTGACAAAGAACAGCCAAAGGAGTCTGCTCTTTACATCCCTTCTCTGGCCTGGTATAGTATTGTTCTGGAAGAATATTCTGCCAAAACATCTTGCTGGGAAAGGCTACAGGTCAAATCCCATAACAGCAACCCTCCCCCAACCCCACCTGTCCCAAATCCAAGGGGGAAAAGATTTCCTAGTCCCAGAGCTACGGCCTGCTTGTTGGAACAATATTTGACACGACCAAATTATACAGTCCAACATGAAAATTTGAACAGCCTCTTTGAGTTCACTGTAATGGAATTTGGCCTACAGTTCCAGAATAACCAGAGCCCACATTCCATGGAGCTGGACTCTTTTCCCCTGAAGTGGAGCCAAAGCATCAGCACCAAGGACAGTGCTTTTCAGAGCAGCCTGTTTAACTGTGAAGCTGATGCCAAAGTTCTCTGGCTAGCGACTTTCATAAAGTTCAATATCTAGGGTAAAGGTTTTTAACCTTTTGTTGTGTCAAGAACCCCTTCAGCAGATTAGTGAAACCTATGAACCTATTGTCAGAGTAATGTTTTGAACAGTATAAAATAAAGTATGTAAGATTACAAGGGAAACCAATTATATTAAAAGATAGTTATCTAGACAGACAGACAGATAGACAGATTCATATATGTGTGTGTGTGCATATAAATTTATAAATTCATGGACTTTAGATTAGAAACTCCAGATATACAGATTAGACCAAGGGTAGTGAACCTGCAGCCTTGAGGCCACATATGGCCTTCCAGGTGCTTGGGTATGGCCTTTTGAATAAGTCTAAGTTTTACAGAACAAATCCTTTTATTAAGGAGATTTGGTCTGTGAAGTTTGGATTCAGCCAAAGGGCTGCAGTTGAGGACCTAGAGGGCCACATGTGGCCTTGAGACCACAGGTTCCCCTCCCCCCCCCCGACTAGATTCTTGAGTAGATATATTGTATGTACGTGTGTGTGTGTGTGTGTGTGTGTGTGTGTGTGTGTGTGTACATGCGCACGTTTTGCTTCTACCCTCTTGGCCAACTCAGTTAAGGGAAAAACAATTGGAGAACAGCATATAGCACAGTGGATCAAACAGAGAGACAAAGAAATTTCCTTCATTTTCCTTCAGGGGATTTAGCTATAAGGTAGTGGAAAGAGCCCTGAGTTTGACAATGCAGGACCTGGCTTTTAACCCCAACTCTCCCTCTTACTACCTGTATGGCCTTAGGCAAGTGAATTCATGTGTTTGGGCCTTAACTTCTTCACTTGTAAAATGATGGAGTTGTACTAAATGATCTCTAAGATTCCTTCCGCTGCTAAACTATTAAATCATTGAATTGTATCAGTTCCCACCTCTCTTCTCCGCCCCCCCCTCCCCGCCCCAGGCAGTCACAGTCCTGGAATGCACAAAGCAATTTGAACTCTTTATGAGGTGAGCATTTGGTACAGCTTAATTCATCACTCCCTATGATGACTACTGAGGGAGGGTCATTACATGTCTGTAAATCCACTTCAATTCTGCTTGTCCTTGTAAAGAGCTTATATAAAAGACATGCAGATGTCCCTCATTCTTGCTTCTCTTCATCTCCTATATCACCATTTTGGCTTCAGTACTCCACCTTGTCTTAACAAAGATAATTATCTTTATGATTGAGCTTCTATACAAACAGGAAGAGTAGACAATTAGAGCAGACTATTTACCTGTTATCTTGTTCTGAAAACCCATTGTGTGCTCAACTGAAGTCAAAGGTCACCTTAATCCTATCCTAATATAAAGATTCCCCTCCCTTCCTAACCCTCAACCTCCATGAGTTAACAAGCGTTTATTAAGTGTTTTCTATAAGCCAGGCATTCTGCTACCCCAGGAATACAAATACAAATGGAAAGATAGTTCCTGTCCTCAAGGAGTTTACATTCTAGTGGGGGGAGATAACACATAAAAGAAAGCTGAAGGGGGAGAGAAGAGAGTACAGAGAGATGAAGGTACCAAGTACAGGGCATGGCGGAGAAAGTCATGTATAGGTTCAGAAGCATAGCCTGGAGAGGAATCAAGAGAGTTTAGCCTGGACATCCTCATTAAAATGGAGATTCTTGGAAGAACCAGCCAATAAGAGGATGAGGCCACTGGAAGCAGAGGATACTTCCAATGTGAGAGATAGTTCAGGGCTGGAGTGAACTTTCAGGGTGAAAAGGTTTCTGTGGTATGGTAGAGAAAGTCCTATGGAAAATCAAGAGTGCAGCCTGGAGATGAATGATTCCAATCTCATATCAATGATAAAAAGTCCAAGTGCCCCCAGCAGTCCTTATCCTAGCCTGACAAATTGCTCTGGGCCAGGCTCACAGCTTGAGTAGAATGGATGGACAAAGGCCATCCCTGGGCATCCTTCCATGTCCACGTTCAGTCAGGCAGGCAGGCAGTCTGTCATTCAGCCAGTCATCAATCAGACAGTCTGTTAATCAGAGACTGGGTCAGTCAGCCAGCCATAGATTCACAGAGTATTAGAACTGGAAAACACCTTTAAGACCATCTAGTCCAATCCCTTCAGTCAGAAAGTTGTTCAGTCAGTCAGTAGGTATGAACTGAGTCTCTTGGGTACACACACTATGCCGAGTGCTTGAGCTAAACTTAACATGGTCACTGCACTCCCAGAAAATATGGGCTAATGGGGGAGATGAGACAAACTATGGAGAAGAGCTTGGTGCCTTCTCCCACCAACTCCCCCTCCACTGCCAAACAACTTGAAATCATTCTTTTGGGGATGGAGTGAAGGATTGACTCTCCAAATATCACCCAAACTAGAAATATAGGGGCCATTCATGGCCCTGATCCCCAAACTGACAAGCCAGCAAGTTTTAACCTCTATTTTTTCTGACTTGGACCAGTTTACCCCTTCCTAAACAGTCTGTGGTCCTCCATTCGCAGGGATTCACCGTTTTAGCCCTGGATTTAGCATGAACACCCAATAGGCCTCATTTCATCTCAAAATTCCTAGAATCAAGGGATCTACTATCTTCAGCATCCAAACTATTCAGCAGCAGAGACTACAGGGATGTGGCACCATGCTCAGCCCTGAGATCATTCTTAAGATGATCATTGACCAATGGTAAACTCTCAAAGCTACACATCCTTCCACATTCTACTTCCAACACATTATCATTGACCCTAGACACTCTACTCATTTTATTGCGCCCCCATAACTTGTCCCCTCCCTTTTAATAGCTCCAGGCTCAAGAGAGAGGCATTCCGTGATACTTTGCATCAGAGGAAGTTGTTCAAAGCACCGCCACCACCCCACAACACTATCCCCCACCCCAGTTGAACTGCTGTCTAACTTTGGTAGACAGAAAACCTGAGGCCCTGGAACAAGGAAGGGAGTTGCAAGGGCAGAGATGTAATGGAAGCTCCAATTTCTTTTCTCCCTTTCCTCCACCCCCAACCCATCTGTCGATGATGCTGTAGGCTAGGGTTGTCTTACATTGGTTCCTTCCAATTCAAAGATTCTATGATCTCCTGGGAAGCCCAAATTTGGAGGAGAATTAAGAGTCCTGCATGGAACATCTAGATGGCACAGTGGATGGAGTGCTGGATCTACAGTCAGGAAGACTCATCTCCCTGAGTTCAAAGCTGGCCTCAGACACTTACTAGCTGTGTGACCCTGGGCAAGTCACTTAATCCTATTTGCCTCAGTTCCTCAACTATAAAAATGAGCTGGAGATGGAAATGGGAAACCACTTCAGTATCTTTGCCAAGAAAACCAAATGGGATCACAAGAGTCGATCAGGATTCAAACAACTTGAATGACAATACCCAAAGAGTCCTGTTCCTATCTAAAGACCCTAAGGCTGCCCTCACACCAGGGGAAAAAATCCCTTACCCTAGAGTTACCAAGTAGGTCATATCACAAACATTCCCCACCTCTATCACTACCAGTACCCTCACACTGCTACCAATCTTTATCAATAACATGGAACATTATTGAGATAATGGCATAACCTACATGCTACCTCATGTCAGTCTGGTCATGTATCCTTAATGACAACCAACTAGCTTCTGTGATACAAATGCCAGCGAAGCCAATCAATGCCAGTGGAGTGACTCTTATTTTACCCTTTTCTGACATCAAGGGTCCACGGGCAAAGCCCCAGACCAATTCCCTGTCCTTCAACCTCTGTCATTGTCTCATTATATGAAGCCTCTGAGGACTTCTCTAGGTGTAGGGTACCAAAGTTAATGCACAGGTCAGGCACATGAGTCAACTGCTTCGCTGTACTCCTATCCAGATGCTTTCCAAAGATACCACTGGCTGCTCATCAGGAAACCAGACAAAATAACTTATTCTTAAAGGTTCACGCTGATATGAAGTATTAATATCACATATGTATGTATACATATATAATGTATATTTATGTATCAACATAATATAATAAAATGAGATAATATTTGTAAATCATATAGCACAGTGCATGGCACATAGTAATCACTTAATAAATGCTCATTTTCTCCCTTATAGAAGGTCAGAACAGAACAACTCTCTGTTCCTCCTCCCACCTCTGCTCCTCCATCATCCTATAACAAAAGAGACTAGAAATTTAAAAGACTAACAGACAGACAGACACCATCCTTGCCAAGACCCCAAGGAATGCACTTTAAGCCAGGAGACCCCTAATTGCTGATAGCCACCTGGAACTCAGCTCAGAGACCAGAAGTCCCAATTAACCAAGGTGGGCAGGCAGCCCCACTCTCACAGAGGGAGGCTGAGATGCCACTTCAGAAAGTCTCAACACATCAATATTTCACTCCACTGGAGCGCTCTTTGTTTTTATGCAAATGCTGAGGCCCAACAGATGGGTAACAGCTGAGCAGTCCTCATCCATCACCAGCCTATATCCTCTTCAGCAGCTTCTCTCTGCTTCTGGGGCCCAGGGAGGCTTGGGTGCCTGGCTTTTCAGCTGGGGGAGGCCTGTAGAATCAGTCAGTCTACACTGGGTGTGCAGAGCCCTTTCCTGACCCCTGTGGAGCAGGAAGACAGGCAGTATGTGCAGGAGAAAGAGAACTAGACCAGACCAGGAGTCAGACAGCCTTGGCTACAGTCAAGGCTCTGCCACTAACCAGCTGTGTGACCTCAGTCAAATCATGCCACCTCTCTGAATCCCAGTTTCCCCACCTCTTGGATTCTATTATCTCTATGGCCTCTTCTAGTTCTAACATTCCAGGATTTCATCCATTTTATAAATATGTATTAAATATTTATTATATATGAAAGGCCACATGAAAGAGGTTCTTAACCTGGGGCACATAAACTTATTTTTTAAAATACTTGGATAACTATATCCTTTTCAATCCTATGTATTTTGCTTTATACATTTAAAAACCATAATTGTGAATCCACCAGGATTCATGTTCTGCCTCTGACACATGCTGGCTATGTGGCCCAGGGGCCACCACTCTCTCAGTGCCCCAACTCTCTAAAACCATAAGTAGCAGAACAGGTACCCTCTACACTGTTAAACAGAAGATCCCTCTGCCGATAGCAATTACAATCCACCAGAATTTATTAACCCAGCTTCTGTCAATATTCCTAACCTCTAGACCCACCTTGGAAAAATACTGGCTCCTGTGAGGATGCTAAATGCCGTCTAGATTGTTCCAACTGTCCTCTACAACTACCCTAGCCCCTTTCTATCTCAGGAACCCAAAGGGTTCATGTTAGAGGTTTCATCACTGGCAGGCTTGAACAATGGATAAATAACAGCAGAAGTAGAAGGGACCCTGAAGATAATCCAGTTCAGCCTCATCTTACAGATGAAGAAACTGAGGCTCAGATGCAAAGTGTGCCTGTATGCCCAAGGTTACACATAACTATTAATAATTATAATAGCAGCTAGCATTTATGTAGCACTTTACAAATGTTATCTCATTTGATTGTTACACCAACCTGGGAGGTAGGAGTTATTATTATCTCTGTTTTACAGATGAGGAAACTGAGGCAGACAAGGTCAAATGATTTGATCAGAGTCATACAACTAGTAAAGATCTGAGGCGTGATTTGACCTCATGTCTTCCTGACTTCATATCTAATACTCTTTCCACTGTGCCATCCAGCCATGGAGCCCAGGTTTCCTGAAGCTAAATTCAGTGCTTTCTCTATTGTGCTAGTTGTCTAAGGCTGTCTTGGTATTATTTAGGAGTTGTTTTCACCAAGCTGGATGCCCAGTATCACTGGAGTGCTGAGAGGTGGTACAGGTTGACAGAAGCCAAGTAGGCAGTGGGAATGACCATTCCCTCATTTTCTAATAATTGAGCCCTGCGTGGACTACCCTGACATAGAGAAGATAGCTCAGTGTTTCTGAGCAAATCAGCAGGTCTGCTTAATATTTCATTCTTCCCTCTTCTTCCTTTTTTCCTTCTCCCTCACTCTTCACCTCATATTAGTCATATCTGTTTAGTTTTAGGAAAAAACCTCAGAAGTCTTCCAATCCAACATCTTTATTTTGCTCTTAAAACAGTTCATCTTGTATTATGCTTATTTGTGTAAATCATAAAATTATGACACACCAACAGCCTAGCACAGCTCCCAAGCAGATCTATTAATTGTATGACTTTAAGCTCCTTAAGGGAAGGAGCTAAATCATATTTCATCCTCATCTGCCCAGAGACTTGCATATAGTACAAAGAATGTTGGACTTGGAGTCAGAAGTCCTGGGTTCTGATCTTAGTTTTTTCACTCACCATGTTGACCATGGACAAGAAGACACTGGGCCTCTATGAGCTTCCATTTCTTCATCTAGCAAACCCTACTTTGTAGGATTGTTATGAGGATCAAATGAGATCAGATGTATGACAAGCACATTGCCCATTTGAAAGGGCTAGCTAAATATCAATAGTGATCATTCATTAAGAATGATAAGTGCCCAAGGTCACACAGAGTCAAAGTTAGACCCCAGGTATCTTGGCCAATCTGTTCTTCACTCTGTGGTTAAGAATATTTAGTCAAGGCATATGCAGATGGAGCTTGTAGCACCAAACTTCCTGCTAATGGTATGCTATTCTTGGGCATAAGTTGAAGTAAAGGAGTCTGGGTCGGAAGGGCACTCAGAGGTGGATGCCAATCGGCAGAAGGATCTGATACGGGCATGCATTTTTAATGGCTTGGAGTCAAGTTGGCCAGGCCAGAGGTGTTCAGTGCACATCCATGGCCCTGCTCTCAGGATTGATATCAACAAAAAATCCAAAGGTCAAGATGGAGAGGGAGGAGATCAAGTCCATGGGCAAAGATCAAATTGGTCTGAGTTACTTTACCAATAGAAGAGAAAGAAGAAAAACAAAGGGGGAGGGAAAGAAGCTTATGCTACAGTGAGGTGAAATTTTGATCAACAAAGATTAGAAATAGGACTATCTAGTAAGACATTTTCACTGTGCTCTGTGGAAAGAAATGCCACTAAGAGGGCAGGTCTGGTTTCTAAAGCTAAATCTCAAAGCTCTTTCCCCAAAAGGTTTATTTCTTCCTCTCTCTGCATGTCTGTTTGTGTCTCTGTCTGTCTCTGTCTCTCTACATCTCTGTGTGTCTCTATGTCTCTGTCTCTGTGTGTCATTCTCTTTCTGTGTCTCTGCGTGTCTCTGTCTCTGTCTGTCTCTATGTCACTGTCTCTGTCTCTCTATTGCTCTGTCTCTCTCTGTCTCTCTCTCCTTTTTTCTTTATTCTCTCTTTTGTCTTATCTCTAGCATCTAGCTAGAAATGGTATGTAGAGGCTATGTCTTGTGCTCATTGGATGGAAATGTATTGAATCACACCAAATTAAGGCTCCAGACAGAGTTGCCCAGATTGGAGGATGAGCCAATCAATCATCACCTCAGCCTTCTATATCTAGCCGTAACCAGATCATGATATCTTCTCTATCCCCTCTTGTCCCCACATTCTCTTCCTTCTTCAGGAAACAATAATCAAATTAATAATGCCATTGCTATTGGAAAAGAAATGATAATCTACTGTCCTGTGACTCCACTCATAACTCCTGTTCCTGTCTGGTCCAAAGCCCCCTTCTCTGGCCACCATTCTTCATTGTGTGTTGCATCCTCTGGTATCACCATAAGTTCCCTGAGGAAAGGGACTGTCTCATATGTGTTTATATCCTTATCACCGTGACAGTGTGTGGTACATAGTAGGAACTTGAAAATACCTGTTAATTGATTAGTTGATCCACATGAGAATGCTTCTGCTTGCCTTGATTTCAGCACCCAATGAGCATTTCATGACTTTATCAGCTCTTTTCCACAGCCACCACTTCCTTCTGTTCATATATTGATAGTTAATTCTCAGATGACCATCCCTCAGTAAGCTAACCATTCAAAGTCTTATATTAAAACTGCTACAGAATCAAAGATTCTGGTTTGGAAAGGAAATCAGAAGTCACCAAATCCAACACATATCTGAACCAGAATCCTTTCCAGAACATCCCAAGGAAGTAATCATCCAATTCCCTCCCGAAGACTTCTATCAAAGAGTAATCTGCTGCTAACATGGCAATCCATCCCACTTTTGGCCAGCTCTAATTATTAAAAAATTGAGGGGTCTTCCCTATGTCAAGCTTGATATCATGTCCCTCCTAAGTCTTTTGCTCAGACTAAAAATAGCTCCTTCAATTGGTTTCTTCCTCATATGGTTCCATTTCAAGTGCTCCACCCTCATCCAGGTCTCTGGCTTCAAGCCATTGGAAGTCATTTCCTGCCACTCTGAACCTGTTTCTCTCTGGGTTGGATTGCTTGAAGTATATGGACTGGCTGGTCATTGACGCTGATTCTCCCCTTAAATGGAAGCACCGTTTGTGCTATGAAGGAGCACCAGAGTGAGAATTAGGAGACCTGGGTTCCAGTCCTTTTTGTAATAAGAAGAAAAATGTCTAGGGCTTTAAACTTTGCAAAGTGTTTTGTATATGCCAACTCATTCTATCTTCACAATGATTCTGTGAGGTTGGTGCTATTATTTATATCATGTAATGTTACGGTATGGTAGTGTACAGTACAGTATAGTATGGTATGGTATGGCATGGTGTGGCATGGCATGGCACGGCATGGTATGGTATGGCATGGCTTGATATGGTATGGTACGGTATGGTATGGTATGGTACGGTATAGTATGGTATGGTATGGCACAGTATGGTATGGTATGGCATGGCATGGCTTGGCATGGTATGGTACGGTATGGCATGGCATGGCTTGGTATGGTATGGTACGGTATGGTATGGTACGGTATGGTATGGTATGGTATGGCATGACATGGCATGGCATGGCATGGTATGATACGGCATGGCATGGCATGGTATGGTATGGTACGGTACAGTATGATATGGTATGGTATGGCAAGGCATGGTATGGTATGGCTTGGTATGGCTTGGTATGGTATGGTACGGTATGGTATGGTATGGTATGGTATGGTATGGTATGGTATGGTATGGTATGGTATGGTATGGCTTGGTATGGTATGGCATGGCATGGCTTGGTATGGCTTGGTATGGTATGGTACGGTATGGTATGGTACGGTACGGTATGGTATGGTATGGCTTGGTATGGCATGGTACGGTATGGTACGGTATGGTATGGCACACATAATATAATAATATATAATTAATGTTATATTTATATTTCTTATTTATTTTTATTCTCATTTTACAGATGAGGAAACTGAACAGTTAAGCAATCTGCCCATGGTCACACAGCTAATAATTGACCTGAGGAAATATTCCAGGTCAGGTCTTCCAGACCTCAAGTCCAACACTCTATTCACTTTTCCACCTATCTGCCTAACAAGCATTTATGTAGTGTTTTAAGGCTAGCATAGCATTTTGTATGTTATCTAATTTGTTCTTCACTACAACATTGTGAAGAAGGTGCTATTTTATTCTCCATTTTAGAGATGAGAAATCTGAGGCTGAGAGTGGTTGTGTCCTGCCCAGGGTTACACACCAACTGTCTTCCTGACTCCAAGTCCAGCACTCAATCCACTAAGCCGACTAAATGCTCTATCAAGGGTAGGCAAACTGTATGAATCACCTTCCCTTCCTGAGAATAAAGGCCTGTGTTGCTTCATCTGGAAAATAAGAAGGGGGTCAGTGAAATCACCTCTAAGATCCCTCCTGAAAGTGACCAAAAATGCACAAAACACAATGGATTCATGGAAGCCCACAAACAAATACAGAAGTATAAAGGACTCTAAGAACCAATTAGATTGCTGAACGAATGCACTCCCATTCACTTCAGACCTTCACCCCTGGCACAGTTCACATCAATACCATGGAAGGTTGATGAGGTCCAGATCTCCTGACCCTTAATGTCATACCTTTAGTCCTTCAGCATTCTCCATGGAATATTCTCTTCTCTTTCTCCAAGAAGCATGTTTTTAAAGGCCATCTTCCTCTTGGTAAGTTGGTGCTTGAATCTCCAATTCAGAATATCAATTGGGAATTCTTTAACTCAGAATTACCCACAAGGTAACACCCAAAGGTAAAAATACCCATTCTCAGAATTACAATTCTGTCTTCAAAAAAGGAAATGGGCAGAAGAAGGCAGCCAAGAACTGAATGTCCAGAAACCCTCCTCTGAGGCTCACCTTAGCAAGAGCAGGAGACTTGCCATATGCTTCTTCTGCAAACCACCATTTTCTTCTTCTTGGAGTGGGTTGGAGTAATCTTCTCCCTTTGCCATGCCACTTGTTGCACTCCAGTCCAGAAATTCAAGGAAGAAAATGAATGAAAAGGAAAGGAGAAAAAGGGTGGAGACATTTCAAAGTTTGTTCTTATAAATTATGGGAAGAGGTATTTTTCTCTCCCCTCTGACTCTTAATTACTAATTATCTTGAAGGTGGCCCCAGGCACTGAAGCTCACTTGGAGAAATCCCTGAATGGCCTCTCATCCAGGAACTGGGACCAAGGTCCAAATTCAGAAATCCCATCAAAATAATTGGGAAGACTCATCAAATTGCTCTGGGGCTCCACTGATCAATCTCCTTTATACCTTCCTCCTCCTAGGTGCCTTGCCCTAGGCTGCCCTAAGAGAAGAGACTGCAATAAAACCCCTCACTAAACTTCATGAAGGTGCTGATGATACTTTTTTTTCATTTTATGTTATTCTGAGCCTAACAAATACCAAATAAAACGATCATTTCAATACATTGTTGAAGAAGAAGATTGTTCATGAAACTACAAAACTTGCTCTTTTATAAGTATGTAACTTTCTTGCAGAAGGCAAGGATGATAGCTAAAATATAGCACTTTGGGGCTTTCAAGGTATTTTACATACATTATCAATCAATCAATAAACAATTATTTATTAAGTACCTACTATGTGTCATTCACTGGGTTCAGCACCAGAACTACAAATACAATTAAACAAATCTTAGGAGCAAAGAGCTTGTGTTCCAATGGTGGAGACAATAAGATATACTCACAAATAACCCTAAGAGGTATTATATGTAACTCACACTTTAAAGTTGAAGAATAGGCTCAGAGAGGCAAAGTGAAAGTTACATCAATATGTAACTTTCAAAGCTTGTCTGTGCTTCCTCCAGGCCTTCTCTTGGAAGGGGAGACAATTCCCTAGCCTCCCTCTCCCTTCCACTTTCCCCTTTACAACTGAAAAAGAAGAAAAACAAAACCTTTTTAGCAAATACTCAAGTAGGTGGTCTCCATTCCACCTGACCATTGTGGTCCAGCAAGACCCAAAGTGTTTATTCTAAGGACTGCAGATCAGGGTTTCTCCCACCACCTCTGAGGAAGCCACTGAGTACCTAAACGGCTCTATATATCCTTATAATAAATCTACTTGACTGCTAACCAAGTGGTCTGTGGGTTTTCCTTCCTGAGAACCCTGGAAGTCAATCATGCCTATATACCCAGTCTGGGGGCAACTTGGTACAGGAAAAACAAAAACAAAAAAAACACTGGCTCTGGAATCAGAACTGATGGAGATGGGATCTGAACCCCCAAAAGGAAAAGACCATGTCTTTGGGATCTGGACCCCAGAAAGGAAAAAGTCCCTAGACTTTCCCATGTGGCCCAGGTCCCCAGCATCCACCTGGGGCAATCAGCCCTTCCCAGTCAATTAACTGCCCTTTCATTATCTGCAGCTGGCCCCACCCTAGACTGCCATTCCCTTAATTCCATCTAGACCCCTTCTCTGTTCCTACAGTCTTCTATATAGAAGATCCATCTTTCCTCCATTAAGGTGCTCAGATTCCTTAAGAATCTGACCTGCTTTCATTAGTGATATAAATGCTCAGATTCCTTAAGAGTCTGGCCAATGCTCAGATTCCTTAAGAGTCTGGCCAATCTTAGATTCCTTAAGAGTCTGGCCAATGCTTAGATTCCTTAAGAGTCTGGCCAATATGGTGGATTTTTAGAATCACACCCACCCTCTATTGGTGTTCTAGTAAACCTTGTCTTTGGCTGAAAGAAGACTTGGGTCAAATTCATTTGAGGTAGGACCCATGTGTTGCTCTTTTGGGGTCCCAGCACCCCTAAACCTCAACAAGAACTTCTATATTCAAATTGACCAGACAGCCTCTGACAATCCTACCAACTCTAAATATATGATTCTCTGATGGTAGCTATCCTAACAGCATCCACTGAGAAAATACATGATGAAAAAAGTTGCTATAAATTATATTATGCTTTTAAATGGATGTGTATTTTATTAATCACAATAATATTCACATAATTTGGAAAAAATTAGTAATAAATAAATATATGTGCTGACGAAGGTGGCATAGTTTAGTGAGTAGAGAGCCAGTCTCAGAATCAGGAAGATCTGGGCTCAAGTCCTCTGAGCAAGTCACTTAACCTCTTAGTCAGTCAACTAGAATTTATTAAACACCTACTATGTGCCAAGCATTGTGCTAATTGGTGGGGATACAAAGAAAGGTAAAAGACAGTCCATGCTCTCAAGGAGCTCACAATCTAATGAAGGAGACAACATGTAGACAATTATGCACAAACAAGCTATATACAGGATAAATTGGAGATAATCAATAGAGGGAAGGAATTAAGAGTTACTCTAAGCTAGTGGTGTCAAAGGGAGGTACATTCACTTTCTTGTTCAGTTATTCTAGTCGTGTCTGACCCTTTGTGACTCCATTTGAGATTTTCTTGAAAAGATACTGGAGTGGTTTGCCATTTCCTTCTCCAGTTCATTTTACAGATGAGGAAACTGAGGAAAACTGGGTGAAGTGACTTGCCCAGGGTCACAGTAAATGGGTGAAGCCAGATTTGAACTCAGGTCTTCCTGACTCTAGACCCAGCACTTTACCACTGTGTCACCTAGCTGCCCCCTATATTCAGTTAGAAACCCACAAATTAATGTTATCCATGTTGTTTTTATTTCTGATGTTTAACATTTCCCAATTACGTTTTAATATGGTTCCAGCAATTTTGCTTGTAGCTTGGAAGGGGAGAGAGTTTGACACCTCTGCCCTAGGCAACTCTCTCGGACTATCAATTGTGGAGAAAGTGGCTGACCTACTTTGGAAGAGGGTGTTTCCTATTCCAAGTAGATCACAGGTGCAGTCCCTATCCCCATTATTTGTTCATACTACAAAAGAATTTATTTATGTATTCTAGCTTACTGGTCTTCTGGTCTCCTAATTCCCAACAGATGTCAATTCTTCCCTTTCTCAGTTCTCCATCTCCAGAATCCTTGCACATCTGCATCATGACTCAAACTGAGCTCCAGGTACCTCTGTTCCTAGAGCCTTCTCATCTTCTATGTATTTTGAGCCCCAGGCTTTGAACACAAGAGTTAGCTTCAGAATTAAGAATGCTTGGGTTCTTTGAGTTCACTAGTGGGTCTCTTCCCCCAGTTCCATGTTGGCTTTGGTTGGCTGTCCATAGTCTGATATTCTTTCTCCCCCATGGTGTACCTCCTCCCTGAATCAGTATCTCCTATGGATCTAGACTTTCAGAAGGTCACCCCAATCTTGACCCAATTTTCTCTTAATCCACTGTTTCCAACTGGGGCCTCTGAATGGAGTTATTGAAATGACTCCTTTTAAGAGCAGGAGACCTGGGTTTGAATCTTGGCTTCTGTTACCCCCACGCATGTTACTTAATCTCTTTGAATCTTAATTTCTTCACCCATAAAAAAGATGCGACAATCCTTGCACTTGCAAAGAATCCATTGATCTCCCAGGGTTGTAGTGAGGAAAATGCTTAGTAAAACTTAAAGCACCATAGACCCACCAGGATGTTTGTTCTTACTGATGACATTGATCATTTTTTAGCTTCTCATAGTATTGTGTAGACACCATCTGATAATGGTATGAGCATCCTAGAGTTCTTTGTTCCTCCTATTTTCCTGACCATAATCAACCTCCCCCCTGGTACTCTATCACCTGTAAAATGAATGAAAGTCCAAATTTATAAATTGGAGTAGGATTAGTCCCTCTTTAAAAAAAAAAGCCTTAGGATTCTTTAAGTGATATATTGCCATAATACATTTAAATTACAATTAGATTTACAACTTTTTTTTTGTTTCCACATTTTCCAGAAGCATAACTAGTTAATGAAACAAGTTCTCTATTTTCTAGACCTTCTTGGTCTGCCTTGTCCAATGCCCACCCAAGTGCCAAGTTCCCAAAACTTCAATGTATATAAATTAATAATCTACTTGTTTAGGAATAGAGACTGGACCAGAGATATTGTTGGTATGGGAAACCCCAAGGTGAGGAAACTCTCTCTTCAAATTCAGGTTAGTACCTTCTATGCTAGATTCAGAGAATTTTATAGAGCACTGAGATTGCTGTGGCGGCTCACCCAGGGTCACACTACCAGCATGTGTTAGAGGTAGCATTTGAATCCAGGATTTCCCGGCTCAAAGTCTATCTGCTATCCAGTATTTCATGCCTCATACTACCCCTCTTAGTCCCTATCCCATTTTCCTTACTAATTAATGCTTTTACAACCAATTAATCAATTGGTTGATTATTAAGCACCTACTATGTGCCAGGCACTTCACCAAACCTAGGGATACAAGTACAAAAAATAAAACAATCTATCTCATGTTTACTGTTTCACTTGGTAATCATAAGAAAAGGGAAGGGAATATAATTCTTTCCAACTAACCATGAAAAATCCAAGGCTCAGAGAAATTAACTGACTTGGCCTGAGGCCACCCAGCTAGCTAGCTGCAGAGCCAAGGCTGGAACCCAGGTCTCCTGATGACTGTTCTTGCCATCATTCACAGAACTATCCTTGAGAAGTTTATTGTTTATTAACAAAAAGGAAGCAAGTTACTAAGACTTACTAAGGCTCAGGGCTTAGCCGGAAGCCAGATGAGCTTCACTGAGGTTAGCCACACAACTGTCTCACTCTGAATTCCCTCCCCGAAAGTTTAAAGTAGGTTACCCTCACTCTCCTTTTTACTCCCCACCCCCACCCTTACATCCCAATGCAGGTTTCTCTGACATACAAACCAGCTCCTGGGCTAACGTCCAGCCAAACCAACCCTGAGTGGCAACCCTCCCTCCCCTCTGGCCTACCCACAGCCAATCCTTTTGGGTACAAACCAAGATTGATGCCTGAAGACAGCAGGGAGGGGCAAACCTGTTAGAGAAAGAATGAACTATCTTTCTTGAATCTAGATGATGCTTGGAGCCCCTTTTAAAACAATTCTTCTTTCGTATTATGAATTTAACAATCATCAGCCAACACAAACTTTTTTATATACAAAGAACAATAGAGGATTATATAAAAAAATGAACTTCTGCTATATATAGGTTAAGATATATACTAAATTTAACAACAACACAATTGCTCTATTTGTGTCCCTTTGTGCATTTCTTTTTTAGTTTTCTGTGTATTTAAAATATTTTGAAATCTCTTTTCTTTAAAATTTAATTTCTATCATTATCCCACTAACTTCTCCTCTCCTACCCAATAAAGAGCCCTGCCCCCATCTTTAACTGACCAGGCCTCGGGTTCCTACGGCCCTGGACTCTGCCTGGACACAGAAACATGAGGCCAACCCCTGAGCAGCCTCCAGGTCACCTCCCATCTCCCAGAGATATATGAGCTGTATACAGGAAACACAGAGAGTTCTAGTACCTTAATAAGGGTGAGACAAATGCCTATGTGCCTCAGGCAGGAAAACTGAGGGGTATAAAGGAAATATCCAACTATTCTCCCATATACTTAATGCTGTTAGGTAAGGAGAGGGAGCAAGTAAAGACAACCAGTTATCATGTCAGTGAGGAGACCAAGCTGTCCAATCATTGATAGTGCACTTCTATGCACGTTGGGCTGGGGAAGGGGTTGTGTTCCTTGCAAGCACACAGGTTCTTATCCAAGCAGTCAGGGTAGGACAAGGAACAAGGGGAAGGCTGGGAGGATGTGAAGGGCAGATTCCAAAGCAATACCAAAAAAAAAGGCAGAATAATTTGTTCCTTTTCTTTCTTTCGTAGTCCAAGTCCAACTCCCAACCTGACCTCAGGGGAGGACCACCAGGAAATACCAGTCTATGAATGGATCCCACATGTTCTCTGAGTTAGCATTTCTCTTGTGCCTTCATGAAAACACCTTAGAGTCTATCAGATTTGGAAGGGAACTTTTCTCAGGTTAGCTCAGTGATCTGGGGAAGGATTCTGGAAGAACAAAACTTTTGACAATGTGCTAAGCCTGCCTGAGGACTTTGTGAATTCTCCCACAGATCTGAACAAAAATTCACAGCTGTGATGGTTCACCAAATACCATAAGACCCTCCACAGTTTGTCTCAGGGGACCTAAAACCAACCCTCTCCTTGTCTATTATACATCATGGTACAGCTGGGCAGCTAGGCGACACAGGATAGACATTGGAACTGATTGATACATTGTATCATACATTAGTATGATACATGCATTAGTATTATTGTATTATATATACATATATACATGCATATATGTATGTATTATATAATATATTAATATTATTGAACTGGTTTTTCTCTTCTTTACCCTTTGGGTAAGGGGAAAAGGGGGTGCATTGAGAAATAAAAAACAAAAGATATCAATAAAATTAAAAATATAATAAAATGAGGGGTTGGACTGGGTGACCCAAGGCTCTGTACAGCTCTAAGTCTGTGATCCTCTTAACTCTGCTTTTTTATTGGCTTTCCTGTAGAAAAATTCAATATCTAAGAGTCAGGAACATCTACAGAGTCTGGACAAATTTAGCCAATATGAAAAAAGTGGCAAAAACAAGGGTATGCCCCAACAACTGGCAAAAATCCACCACATCAGCTTCCCCCATGAGGCTTATCCTCCCCCCACCAGGTGCCTTCTCTTCTTGGTCCCATCTGACTGCTCATCTGATCTATGATGGTGACCATGACAGTGATGATAGACCATTATTAAGCATGAAGTGCCTAGTGAAAATATAGGCACTCTAATAAAACTTATTCTGTTTTGTTTTCCTAGGGAACAATACCAAATGCATCCTCCAATCCTCTCTCTCTTTCCTCTCTACACCCTGCTTCTTGATGCACCTAGTGGACGGAAGGCTGGATTTGGGAATCAGAGGATCTGAGACCAGATTTGAACTCAGGAAGATGAGGCTTCCTGATTATAGGCCTATTCACTGCACCACCCAGCTGTTCAAAGGATTGAAACAGATGACCTTCAAAGTCCTACTCCACTGTAAGTTTATATTCCTCTCATGCTACTTTAGTTCTGAGTCTGCCCAGAAGCTCAAGTCTTCTCTGAACAAGGCTTGGTCCTGAAATTCATTCTCCTTGAGGAGAGTAGATGCTCCAAAAGAGGGCTGACTCAGAGCTGAGATCAGGATTTTGGTGCTTGTCCTTGTTATAACTAAACTTAGAGGTGATAAGGGACATACAGTATTTACTAGGCCTACTCTCCTCTACAGTAGGCATACAGTAAAATCCAAACATCCTGGGGCCCTTCAAGAGCTACAGTCCTTATCCATAACCCCTTTCTCCACACCTTCCAAAGGACAAGGCCACCAAATGGCCCTGGGGAAAGGAAGGAAAGAAATTGGTGTCTGAGAGCCCCGAGCCAAATTGAAGCAAAGAAAGATGATTCTGTTAACTGGGGGACAAAAGAGGGGGTAGGTATTCTTAGGGAGCAGGGCATCTTTTATTGATCAGCACATTAGCTATTGATGACAGGCCATTGTTTTGGCCCCTGCCAACAAGAGAAAGCCAGGAGAGTCCTGCTCTGGATGTGGAGTTGAGGTGCCCACACTGGGACTCCACAAGGTCTCTGGCCAGAAACACCTGTCTGGGAGATGGCTTAACTCAGGTCCACGTGGACATCCTGGTGTGGGGAGTGGGGAACCAAGGAGGTTGTGCCAGTGTGCTGGGGAGTGGGGGTGGAGAAGGCAGCTCTCTTCTAGAAGATAACTGTCATTTTCTGCTTTCCCTCTTAGACTACGGAACGATGATCTTCACAATGATTGCCCTAAGGCATGAGGAAGGTCCCAACCAGCTCTCAGGTCTTACGATACAGCGATACTAAAGTTGATGGTCTCTCTTGCTTAAAACATGGCCCTAATCTACTGTGGCCTGAAATGGTCAGCATTTAACTCAACCCTGTGGATTAAAGCATTATGACTCCACAAAGACCTTATTAAAATGTAAATGTGTCATCTAACAAGGTCACATATCTGCATTTCTACACAGGACCTTGGGATAACAGAAGGCTAAAGATCAGTGTGTTTTCATGGAGAAAGAGAGGAAAAGTCCAGAGCAGAAGAACAGATTAAGCAGGAATGAAGGGGGTGCCAGAATCAGGAAACTTGAAAAGCCTATGGACAGCATGCGGCTCCAGCAAGTGAGGGGATAGAAAGCACAAAGAGAGATAGAAAGACAACAAAAAAATTCATCAAACCTCATAAGACTGGCCTTAGAAAGGGATTTCTAAATAGTGAGGAGGCAGAGTGGAATGGTAGAAAAAATGCTGGATCTAATTAGGAACAGAAGTTCAAATCCCAGCTCTGCCATTAACTAGATGTGATTTTTGGGCAACCCTTCTGGGCCTCAGTTTCTTCATCTGCAAAAGGAGGGAGTTGAACTAGCTAACCTCTGACAACTCTTCCATCTCTAAATCTGTGATGTTCTGAGAGTTCTGAGCCCTCTCTGGAGAGAGGTGCCTTCCCCAGCTACTCCTCTGGGGCTGGGGCATTACTGCCTAGCCTCTGCTAAATGCATTAAAAACTTGTCCTATATAACTGACTCCTTTTATCAATGAGACAGCAGAAGGGATCATGAGTCCTTTGCACACTTCTCAGTCTAACACTGTCAATTCAATCCAATCTCCACTGAATCCAGCTTTGGCTTATGCCAGTTGCCATGGTCTTGTATCTTATGCCCCAGATCACTGAAACAGGGCCTATAATGTTAAAAAAAATCCATTTAGCTGATATTTGGGGGGGACCACTCAACAGCTTCAATTCACTTGTAACTGTTGTGGAGTGGTGCATTGTTATGAGGCACAGAAAAAAAAAGTGATTTAGATGCCCAGGTGGCCATGTCTGGACAAGGTCTTAGATGAACTGAGTGTGAAGATGGAGACCTACCCCCCGACCCCGCCACAGTCAATAACTGTTCGTTTTAATATATACACATGCATTTCTACCTATATAAATATGTAGGTTATATCTACATGAAAGAGAAGCTAATACAGTCTCAGGGACATTCTAGTGTCCAGAATTTGATCTACACATCTTAAACTATAAACTTCATTGATGTGTTCTTTCCCTCTGCTCAAGAAACTCCATTTTTTCCAGTTAGACCCCAGAAGGGAAATGCTTTCTCAACAAACCCTTATCCCAATAACATGCCCAGAGCCCAACCCCCTCCCCAAGCTGACTGTTCTCGCTTAAGTTTTCTCCAGCCAGAGGCATGATCCTGTTTCACAGCAGGATAGGATTTCTGAATCCAAGGCATAGCCTGAGCAGGCTCCTTCAAAACCTCCTGTTTGCTCCCAAGGCCAGCAGACACTCTGGGACTCCTTCGGAAAGCCCAGCTCAACTGTCCATCAGGTAACTTGTGCTGAAGAAGAAAAGACGGTCTCCTGCAAGCCTCAGGTCTTTTTCTGTGAGTTATCAATGTCTTTTCCCCTTTCCAGGTTCTACTTAGAATCATAGAATCCTGGGCTGCCAGAGCCAGTCAACACCTTAGAAATCATTGAAAAACCAGCCTCATTTTAAAGAGGAAGACGATGAAGCCAGTAAAGGGACAGTGACTTACTCAAAGCCACAGAGCCAGCTAGGAGTAGAGCCACAACTAGAATTCAGATCTCCTAGGGACTGGTCAATGATCTTTCTGAGAAACTGAGCTGCTTCCATTGACCTGGCTCTAAAAAGCAAGCAATCAACAAACATTCATTAAATTTCTATTATGTGCCCAGTCCTATGCTTGGCAATGGTGATATGACTACAAAGAATGAAACAATCCCAACTCTCAAGATTATTTAGTGATGAGAGAATAAGGAAAGATAAAAACATTTACAGAATAAATAAAAATAAAATAAAATAAATTCAAGGTAATTGAACTGAAAAAAGAAGGAAGGAAAGAAGGAAGGAAGAAAGGAAAGAAGGAAGGAAGGAAGGAAAGAAGGAAGGAAGGAAGGAAGGAAGGAAGGAAGGAAGGAAGGAAGGAAGGAAGGAAGGAAAAGAACAAAGAAAGGAAGAAGGAAGGAAAGAAGGAAGGAAGAAAGGAAGGAAGGAAGGAAAGAAGGAAGGAAGAAAGGAAGGAAGGAAGGATGGAAATCTTTGAGGGGGCTTGATAAGGAAAGTCTTTATATAGGGATTTGGGAGGCAGAAATGAGGAGAGGACAACAAATGCAAAGAAAGGAATAGAGATGTGAGATATGTACAGGGTTGGGTATGAGCAATAAAGAATAGGCCAGTTCTGCTGGATTGCAGAGTTTGGGAGGCTGGACAGATAGCTTGTGGGCATGTTATTAAGGAATTTAAAAGTTGAAAGGAAAATTTATATTTATATTTAGCTATCCTAGATACACTTAGGGAGCCCCTGGATTTTATTGAGTAGGGGATCTATATGGTTAAGCTCAGATTCCTTTCCTTAAGGAAAATACCTTTGGCAGTTCTGTAAAGGATAGAATAGAGTTGGTGGAGTCTGGAGACAAGACTGCTGGAGGCTGTTGAAATCATCTAGGGGAAAGATGATGAGGGCCTGAACTAGGGCGATAGCTGTGTGAGTGGAGAGAAATGCTCAAATGCAAGGGATATGATGCAGAAATGTTAACTGATTAGATATGTGGACTGAGGGAGCATCAAGGCTGATACTGAGGCTATGAATTTGGAAGCCTGAAAGGATGGTGATGTCTCAGACAGAATAAGAATGTTAGGAAACATGAGTTCTCTTTTCACCATGTTGATTTTGAGATGTCTTTCTGGGGCATCTGGTCTGAAACATCCAATGGGCAGGTGGTAATAAGGGAATAAAACTCAGTGGAGAAGAAACACTCCATTATCACAGACTGTCAGTCAGTAAATGGGCATTTGCTAAGCACCTACTATGTGCCAGGCACTATGCTAAGAACTGGGGATACAAAAAGAAGCAAAAGACAGACCTACCCTCAAGAAACTCACAATCCAATGATGAAATAATTAGGAAGGAAGACTGGGGCAAAAGAGAGAGTGGGAGATGATGTCAAAAAGGGTTCAGAGATGAAGAGAAAGGAGAAAGACAGAGTTCCTGGTGGATGGCCTCAATTGTCTCAGTAAAGCAAGGGGCAATTCCTCCACTGAGAGAGTGGAGGGAAGGAAATTTACTGGAGACTTGAGAAGTTTGGAGTAGCTTCTGTGGGGAGGGAATACCAGTGAAGAATAAAGAACAGCCTTGCTGCAGGGAAGCCCCAGTTAAAGTTGGATAACATTGATTTGTAATGTATTCAGTCAGCAAAGTTGTATTACTTCCTCCAGCTCTGTTCAGTAGCAGGAGAGAAGCATGTAGGAGGAGAGGAGGCGGATGGTGGGTGCAATCGAGGGATGATGTTTGGCAAGGGATGAATGGCAATAAGACAAGAGATCATTAGGGGATGTGGGAGTTGATGACAGTGTGGATCTGAGGTAGTTAACTATCAAGTTGAGATTGGAAAGAGTAGGAAGTAAAGGTGAGATCTTAGCTGGGACTTGAAGGAAGGCTGGAGGTGGAAGTGAGGAGGGAAAGCAGTAGATCACGGGATTTACGAAAACTGATGAAATGGGAGTTTAGGGAGTTTGAGGCTGAAATCAGCGTGGATAAAGCCTCCCAGAATAATGGCAGGAGTTGGGGAGGAATGGAGCACAGCAAGTCTACCAATAAGCTCCTTTAGAAAGGAGGGATGGGGTAGTTAGGTGGTATAGTGGACAGAGCACTGGCCCTGGAGTCTGGAGGACCTGAATTCAAATCTGGCCTCAGACACTTAGCCGTATGACCCTGTGCAAGTCACTTAAACCTGATTGACTTAAAATAAAAAGGAAGAAGAATGGTCTGGGCCATATATAAAACACCCACCAAGATTTGAACAGGGTGATAAATTCTGATACCATGAAATTCAAAGGAGAAGTTGCTGAGCAATGGTGGCAAATGGAGAATCAGGACATAGCAGTGGATAACAAGAAATAATCCAACCCCCGCTTTGCCAGGGGCATGAGTAAACTCATGTATTCACCAAACCCACCTTTCTTCCCAGTACTCCTGTCTGAGGCATCACCTTCCTTTCAGGCTCCCAAAATCATAGCCTTAAGCTATGGCATGAGCCATAGCTAAAGAGGCTAGCCAGGTAAACAATGTTGTCTGGAGACAGCTTGGTCTCGGTGAGATCAATTAGGTAAAAGGAATGTGAGAGAAAGTCCAGGATGAGGGAAAGTTTGTTCATTATGGAATGAGAATCCCAGAGGGCCCTGGGAAAGTGGTGAAGAGAGTTGAGTGGGATTTGAATAGGATTAAGTAGGATAAGAGATAGGATCACCAGGATAATTAATAAGATTAAAGAGAATAAGTTAAGTAGGATGGAGATGACAGAACAGGAGGAGCGAGTTGGGGATCATTTTTTCCTATGTTGCCTATGATTGAATAATACAGGGATAGAAAGAGAAGCAGATGGTCAGAGTTTGTTATTAATAGGGGTAGTAATGGGTGGCAGATGAATTATAATGCTCATAATTTCTAAAGGCCAGAGACGTTGAAGCTTGGTCATCCTGCCTTTGGGTGTTGTGTGCTGTACGGATAGAGTAAGGAAGGAGGAGGTTGTAGCTTGCAGCTAGGTCTCCCCAGCGCTAGCAGATGGTATTTGTCAGGTCTGGGGACTGGGTTGTTCCTGCCTGGACTTCTTTTAAGGCTGGTTGGGTATTTTTCAGGATCAATGATTGAATGATGGAGTCAGAAGCTAGACTGCAGCTAGTAAAGAAGAGAGTTAGAGGAAAGGAAGTGGTGTGTTCTCAATCCATCCTTCTTGACTTCTCTGTACCATTTGACATTATCAATCACCCTATCCTCCTTGATATACTCTTCTCTCTAGTTTTTTTGTGATTATTGTCCTTTCCTGGTTCCTACCCATCTAACCACTCTTTCTAAGCCCCTTTGTTGGATCTTCATCCAAGTCACACCTGTTAACTCTGGGTGTCCCCCGAAGGCTCTCTCCTGAGCCCTCTTCCTTTTCCTTCTATCCTATTTCACTTGGTGAGCTCATCAGTCCCCAAAGACTTAATTATCATCTCTATACAGATGATTTTCAGATGTACTTATCCAGATCTGACCACTCTACTCATCCTCCCTTCTTGCATCCCCAGTTGCCTATAGGACATTGCTAACTGCCTATTGAACATCACAAACTCATAGACATCTTAAACTCAAAATGTCCAAAACTAAACTCAATACCTATCCCCTCAAACTTCCTTGTTACGGTTGAAGCTACCTCTATCCTCCCAGTTATCCAGGCTCACACCCTAGGTGTCATCCTCAACTCCTCACTCACATTTACCCCACATATCCATTGGTTGCCAAGGTCTGTTGATTTTACCTTCACAACATCTCATAACATCTTCTCTCTTCCAATACTGCCACCACTTTTGCACAGGCCCTTATCATCTCACATCTAGACTATCAGAATAGCTTTCTGGATGGTCTCCTTGCCTAAGTCACTCCCCACTTTGGTCCATCTTCCACTCAACTATCAAAGCAATCTACCCAAAACCCAGGTCTGACCATATCGCCTTCTATTCAACTCCATTTGGCTCCCCATTCCCCCCAAGACCAAATATAAAATCATCTGCCTTTTAAAAGTTTTAATAACCTGGCCCCTTCTGACCTTTCCAGTGTTCTTACACTTTACTTCCCATCTCCACCCCCATATACTCCATAATCCAGAGGCACAGGCCTCCTCGCTCTTCTGTGTAACAATATACTCAATCTCCTGACTCTGGGTACTTTCACTGACTGTCCCCCATGTCTGGAATGCTCTCCCTCCTCATCTCCATTTCCTGGCTTCCCTGGCTTCCTCCAAGTCCCATCTAAAATCCCAGCTTTTGCAAGAAGCCTTTCCCAATTCCCCCTAATGCCAGTGCCTTTCCCCCGGGATTATTTCCAATTTATCCTGTATGTATCTTGTTTTGTACATAGTGGTTTTCATGTTGTCTTCCAATATTACATTGTGAATTCTTTTCGGGCAAGAATAGTTTTTGTCTTCCTTTGTATCTCCAAAGCTTAGCACAGTTCCTGGCATATAATTGTTGACTTGTCTTAACTTGGCTATGGAAACTGTAACTGTATCTTTAATAGGCAAGAGTCTGACAGTCCTCCTAAGAAGATTGATACCTATCTGTTATGATTGAAGAGAGACTGGGTGAGGTACAGAGAGAAGAAAGAGAATTTTCCTGAGAGCTATTTTAAGCTTTAACTTGTGATTAACATAAAGAGAATTATTGAAAGACTCTTACTACATATGCATATATGTGCATACGTATACATGTATATAAGTAAGCAAATCCTCATGGCAAAATTAATTAAATAATATAATCTTTTAAGATAATTATAAATTTAAGTATTCTAATTTAATGTTGGTTATGTTGAGAATTTTAATAAATAATATTAATTTAGTATTTGTCAAAAATATTTAGCAAACTATCTAGAAAGACAGTGTCAAAGATGGAATTGTAAGCTGGCATTTATTATTTTACCACATGATTTATGATCTAATTTAAGAGAGAAGGCTTGAGTACAGAAAAACTCAATTTGACAAGTATTTATTTATTCATTGCTAATCATGTGAAGGAGAGGCAGTGTGGCATGGTGGATAGAGAATATCTGTTGGCTGTGTGACCAAATCACTCAACCTGTCAGTACTCCCAGGCAACATGCTAAGACTCTAAATTGTGGAATGTGTGGCCATCTGCATCGGTAGAGGGAATTTCTCACTGGGTGATCCCCATACTGATGAAATCACAGAGAAAGAAAGAGAGAAAGAGAAAAAGGAAAGGAGGAAGAGAGGGAGGGAGGGAAGAAAGAAAGAAGGAAGGAAGGGAGGGAGGAAAGAAGAAAAGAAGGAAGAAAAGAAGGGAGGGAGGGAGGAAAGAAGGAAGAAAAGAAGGGAGGAAGGAAGGAAGGGAGGGAGGGAGGAAGGAAGGAAAGAAGGAAGAAAAGAAGGGAGGGAGGGAGGAAGGAAGGAAAAACATAGGGCACTGAAGGAACATTAGAGCTACAAAGACAAAGAAAAGAAAAAGAGAAGAAAAAGAAAAATAGTACCTCCCCTTAAGGGGTTTACATTCTCCTGTGTAAAAAGTAAATACTAATTTTTCTTCAATAACAGTGAAGACAATAATATAGGCGATGGCTCCCAAGGACTTGCTGAAGGAGCCGGTGATTCACAGTCACAACTGGAAGGGCCCTCCTTAGGATTCCTCATTTAGGGACTTTCATTTTACAGAGGAAGAAACTGATGCCCTGAGCATGGAAGAGATTTGTCTAAGTTCTCACAAGAAAGAATAACTCAGGACAAGAATTAACACCTCCTCGATCCTGATCCAGCTTTTTCTACATATAAACAGTAATTTCAGGGGAGAGGGAGCTCACTGTGGGCAAAGGTAGGATGGGAAGGCTTCATGGAGGAGGGATTTAAGCTAGGCTTTGAAGGTTAGGAGGGAAAGAGTTGGGGAGAGGACCTCTATTAAAAAGAAGATACCACTCAGAAATGTAATGCCTTAAACTGGTTTAAGTCTTCTCCATCATGGTGAGAATTAAGGATTTGGATCAGGTGTTGTTAGGGATGGGCAGAAGAGGAGAGACAATGACAGGAACATGGTGGGGTGGACTTCAAATCAAAAAGAACTGGGTTGAAAGGGTTGGTCATTTAACCTCCATGTGTGTCAGTTTCCCCATCTACAAAATTGGGTTGTATTCCATGGCCTCTAGGGTGACTTCTGGCTTGAGAGCTACGATCCTATGCCACTGGGTTCCTAGCAGGACAGAGCATCCCAGGACAGGAGGTATGGACAAATAAGAAGACAAACTTTCCCTACTTCACAATTCTACTTAGGGCCAGATCTTCAGTGTTTGGGTCCCTCATGGATATTGCTGTGTTTTTACAGCAATAAAAAGAAAAGAAAAATTGGAGAAACAGAATGTCGACCTTGCTGGTGTTGGTAGCATTCTCTGTCAGTAGCCAGCCAGGTATGAACACTATGCCCTGAATTCTTTACCAATCTTAGGAATGTTGTTCCAGAAAGGGAAGCCCTTTCCAGTCAGAAATTCTTGGAATCTTGAAGCAAATAAGCTTGTTGTTGTGTTTGTCCTTCGTTCTCAAAGAGGACCATGACATCAGAGAAATGATGACATGACTTGCAGTTGACTTTGATTTGAGTGAGGGAGGGCTGTGCAAGGTCATGGGCCTCACTTTCTCCCACAGAGCCATCTGAGTCCAGTAGCCTGATATTCATCTGGAGGACTGGAGATGGCCCAGGATGCATTGGGCGACCCCGGCCCTTTCAGGCTAAGGTCTTTTCAGGTTCTCACGTTGAGTCAGGTAATGCCCATTCAGTGAATAGGCCTTTTTAAGAAGTTAATCAAGGGATGGCCCCTTTACTAAAAATTAAAAAAAAATCAGACTGGGAGGGGAAGACCCTCAGGGGTGCTGGTCAAAAGAGAAATTATTACTATTTATTAGTTACTATTTACACTCACTCTGTGGTAGGAGGGGGAGGACCTATTGTTCAATCTATGAGCTCCAGAGTGAATTGGGTTTAAGGCTTGGTTTTTGAGAAAGAAATCTAGGCAATAAAACCAAGGTTAAGGAAGCAGCCTTCAGCCATGGAAATGCCTTCCTTTGGGCAGAGTGGCCTCACTCTCCTGATGAAGCAAATAAGCAATTGTGCAATGTTGATACACTTTTTAAAAAACAGACATAACTTTCTGAGAGGAAGAGGAATAGATGGAGGTGGAGAGAGGTCTTGAAGGACATGGATTTTCAGGGAAACTAGCAAAAAGTCAGGTATGGGTGATAGCACCAAAGCAGGTCCCTACTTGGACATTATCCCTAGGCCCTTTAGGGTACATGCAACCAGGACAGGCTTTGGTTCTGCTAGAAGAAGGCCAAGGTGTGGGGTGAGGACCTCTTCTTCTTTAGGGCCTTGGCCTCACCTTCGTTCTACTATTTTCTACTCAACTACCCAGAGACACACGGTAGGAACAGCTTCCTGTCTTCTCCCCCCTACCTCTTCCCTCTTCTGTCAGACCCTTGCTATTGCCAACTTCTTACATCCCTTTCCAATCCTTCTCTAGGCAATTGAGACAGGGCACCTGATGATAAGTATCTGTGACTTGGTGGATCAAATTGGTGTAAGTCCAGAATATGTAGGGAAAAATAGGGAGGGCTGGCTGAAAGAATGACAGTGCCTGCCCATGTTGCCTGTAGAGTTAGTTGGCTCTCTACAGTGGGAAATCAGCCAGGGGGAAGATTTCTCTGGCCCTTCCTTCCCAATTTGCTTCTCCAGTACTTTGACCAGTCTGACGCTGAGCATCAGCAAGCATTAGGGCTTAGAGAGCTGCATGAGGGGCCACATGAAGAGAGAAGGATGCTAGGAACCCTGGAAAGCCACCCTTGTTGCCTTCTATAACCACCATCCCCTCTAGGCTCATTCCCAAAGGCTCCCTTGGGGATACAGCCAAAGGCTCGATTTCATCTTCCCTCCTCCTAACACTACCATTGGAGGTGTTTTTAAGGACAGACAGTGATGCTTCAGGTCCCAGAGCTGCTCTGTGACCTTGGACAAGTCACTTTTCCACACTGGGTGTCAGTTTCCTCACAGGAAAATAAAGGGGGTTGAATTTAATAGTCTATGACTCAAGAATGATTCTATAAGCTAAGAATGTAATTTTAATAGTAACAAAAGGAACAAACATTACTACATTAAAAGATGGAATTAAAGAAAAAGTCAGTGCCAATCCTAGGGCCCCACTGCATTAAACAGACACAAGGACCACCAAGGCTAACTCTGACAGGTCAGAGAACCAGAGAAAGAGGGGAAGAGTTGCCTCCAGGTCATTTGCTCTAGCTTCCAGAAAGGAGGGAGAAAGAGGGGGAGAGGAGGAGAGAGAGGCAGAGACAGAGACACAGAGGGAGAGAGAGGTGGAGAGACAGAGAGAGACACACACACAGAAAGAGACAGAGACAGAAAAAGAGAGAGACAGAGAGAGGGAGAGAGAGAAACAGAGAGACAGACAGACACAGAGACAGAGAGACATAGAGACAGAGACAGCCAGACAGAGAGACACAGACATAGAGAGACACAGAGACAGAGACAGACAGAGATGGAGACACAGAGAGACAGAGACAGAGACGAAGACAGAAAGACACAGAAGCAGAGAAGAGACAGAGTTGGGCCATCTCCCCTCTTACTAGTGTCTTCAAATCCTGATGCTCAGCTCCTCTGAGGCCTGGGAACAAAAATCATAGCTCCAACTCCATTGCAAACACCTTTTAGTCCAAATCTGATGGTTATCAAACATTCTGCCCCTATCAAGGGTCAGGTCAGTTTTGAAAGAAATTGGCTTTCCCAATGCAGTCCACATGGCCAATTATGGTCTATTTTGCCATGACCTACCTATCGATTTGGCTACAGACAGCTGATGGAGACAATCCACTATTTTACTGTCCCTTCCCAAATGGGTAGAAATTAACAAGGTGTCTGACAACCAGGCTACTTTAAAGTAGCCTCAGGTACCCAGTATGAAAGGATAAGTCAGACTTTGGGACTCTGGGTGGCAATAGGAAAGAAAAGCCTGGTAGGAGTCAGGGGGCAGAGACCTTCAATCGGGAGCTATTTCCCTTGGGGAGTCATGTAGGGAAACTGGTGGGTACTTCCCTGATCACCCCTGGAGGATGGAGAATGAGGGAGTCCTGTAGGTGGAAATCTGTTCTCCTTTCTTCAAGGCTAGCTTTATAAAGTAGCAAAATGTCCTGAAGAGGAGAAGGGGAACATTAAAATTGAAGATGTAGATCTGAGTTCCAGATCTGACTTTTGCCAGCTGTATGACTTAGGACAGGGGTGCCAATATATTGTAACAGGAAATGTATTTGCCTGAAAGTCAGGGGACTCTGCCACTTACTTGAGTGACTTTGGACAAGTTACTTTCACTGTCTTGGCTTCTGTTTTTTCGTATACATAAAATGAAGAGGTCATATCATTTAACTTCTAAGGTCTTTTCCAGTTCCAAGTCCTGTGATTCCAAATCACTTAACCTTTCTGAGCCTCAGTTTCTCCATTTGTAAGATAAGGATAATAACACATGTGCTGCTTAACTTAAAGGGTCATTTCAGGGATATGAGCTAATCCTATAGGCCTTAAAAGAAGACCTATGTCATCTGTGTAGTTTTGTGAGGGGGTTGGGGTAGAGAAAGTATCAAATAACTTTGTCCCATTTAGGGAAGCATAGCAGTGTCTATGTCTGTGGGCCCCATAGGGTCATGTGTAGGGTTGAGTCCCTAAGCAAAGTAACAGCCCTTTGGCATCCATGTGGCCACTGTTTTGGGTCAGCCCCAAAGCCACCCCAAAAATTAGTCCAATGGCCTGCTTACTTGTGGAAGAATGTCCTTTTGGAATCCAGTGCCTTTGCTCAGCTTGGGCCCTCATTTCTAGGATGAGCTTCCTTAGAATCTTTAGCTTCCTTCAAGACTCACCTCTTGGGTCATCTGCTATGGAACCTGGGAAAGTTCCCCCTCTTCGAATGACCATGCCTGTGTTTGCATGATGTACTCAAACCCAATAGAATGTAATTAGTCAATAGCCATAATAATAATAACGGCATCTAGCATGGCACTGCACACTGAAGTTTGCAAGATGCTTTATATATGTTATCTCACTTGATCTTCACAACAACCCTGTGTCCTATAAAGTCAACAAGCACTTATTGTGCACTTAGTGTATGCCAGGCACTGTGCCAAATACTGAGCTTAAGGAAAAAGAGTGAAAATATTCCATGTCCTCAAGGACCTGAGAGTCTAGCAACATGTGCAGAAATACATATATACAAGATACATACGGAGTAAGTGGAAATTAATTTCAGTTATTTAGGACTAGGACCTTTTCATTTGGTCTCATTTTTACAACATCTAGCACTGTGCCTTGCATACAGCTGTTGTTGTTCAGTCGTATCTGACTCTTCATGACCCCATTTGTGGTTTTCTTGGCAAAGATATTAGAGCAGTTTGCCATGTCCTTCTCCAGCTCATTGTACAGGTGAGGAAACTGAGGCAAAAAGTTTAAGTGACCTGCCCAGGGTCACACAGCCAGTAAGTGTCTGAGCTTAGATTTGAACTTAGGAAGATGAGTCTCCCTGACTCTAGGCCCAGTGTTCCATACACTGCCCCTAGCATACAATGGTTATACAATGCTTAATAAATGCTTTTTGGACTGGATTAAATTAAACTCCTAGGGAGAAGGAATGGAAATTCCACAGGGTTCTGGACTTTGGGAACAGCTCTTTCTCTGACCAATGGGGGGAAATTAAACAGATGTAAGTGAATTCGAGGATGACAAACTTTGGTGGGTTATTAAGAAAACTAAGAAAGTTTGGGATGCATCCATTACCTTATTGACTTGGGGATCATAAGATCATATGATTTAGAGTTGAAAGGAGGATATTTTCACCTTTTTAGATAATATTTTATCCCCCCCCCAATTACATATAAAAATTATTTTTAACATTTGGTTGTTTTTTTAGTTTTGAGTTCCAAATTTTATCCTTCCTTCCCTCCCTGAGATATAGGTTATATATGTACAATCATGTGAAAAGAGGATTTTAGAGACCATCCAGGCCACCACCCTCAGCCCCTCAATTCTGCAGAGAGAGAAACTATGCCACAGAGGTAGAAGTGACTCGTCCTATCTGCACAACTCGATAAATGACAGAATCAGGGTTTAAATCAAACCAATTCTCTTTCCACTTCTCCATGCTTAGGTACACCTGAGCCTAGGCTTTAGCCAGGACATTCTTCAGAACTAAATATTTAACCAAGGACAATAGAGCTCATCTTGACCTGCATATTTTTGAGAATTCTTGACTCTCTCCTACCTTCCCAAATTCCATCTCTGACAATGTCCATTCCAGTGTATTCCAGTGAAAGCTCTGGCCAGGGAGGCACTCCAGAGCCCTAAGGGCATCCCTGACCTATTTCTGGTATAATCAAGTCACATTCTTTATTGCTAGAGTCTCTATAGCCTTTTTCCTATACTCTGATCTGGTCTTACTGATAAATAGAGTTGGCTGTCACCTCTGTGGACACCAAGAAGGACACCTGTCCAAAAAATACCTCTCTCCCACAATAGTCTACTTGAAATCTTATCACAGCTAAGTTATTCCTTAGAATCACAGGATCAGAGATTTAAAGCTGGAAGGAACCTTGGAGGTCATTTGGACCAACTCCCTCATTTTAGAAATGACCAAATAGATGCCTAAATATGCTGAGTGACTTCCAGCTAGTAAGTAATAAAGCCAGGATTCAAGCCCAGGTTAATTTATGATTGTGTTTTGCAAGGAAGAGATATATGGTAAGAAATTGTTGCTTGCAAATCACAGTGGGAGTGAGGCAAAGGTTAGGGTATTTATTTCCATTTTAATAAAATGCCAATCCTAATTAGGAGGAAAGGGAAGGAGGGTTAAATTATTAAAAAATTAGTGGGGAAAGCAAAGATCTCAGATGTTACATGACGGCATATGGGGAAAAAACTGGGGTTGAAGGAAAAAAATCCCATTTGTCCACAAGCATATATCACTGGCAACTTTAGAAAGAACCTTTTCAGTGGACTTATGAGAGCAGAAACAAATTCAGGAAAGAGCAGATTAATTCATGGTTGGCTTTTGCAAGGAAGAGATGTAGAGGAGAAAATGGTTGCTTGCAAATTATGGTGAGAGTGAAGCAAAAATCAGGGGATTTCCATTTGAATGAAATGCAAACCTGATTGAAGGGGAGGTAGGATTAAAGTATCAAAAAATAATGGGGAAAGCAAAGGTCTCAGATATTACATGATAGCAGGTGGAGAAAGAACTAGGGATAGAGAAGGGAAAAAATTCAGTGTGTCCACAAGCATATCACTGGCAACTCTGGACAGAACCTTTTTAGTGGACTGGTAAGAACAGAAGGATAAATTCAGAAAAGAGCAGAGGAAGAAATTAAAACAGTATGGAAGGCTTCTCCCCAGATGAGGAAATGTAGATCTCAAACACCAGGCCCTTGTCACCTCACCTTACTATCAGAACTTCCTCTGTTAATCCATCCAACGTTCTTTTAACCACACAAATTATCTATAAACAATGCTTTCATCATTCTACTTTTGATGGCTCCTTATCCCTAAATCTGGACTCTTAACTTCCCAGACTATTCTAGTCCCAGATTCACCATTGACCCTTTCCCTTACAGCTGTTTAGCATTTCCTTATAAAAAACAGAATTAATTTTTAATTAACTCCCCCAACTAGTCACTTCTTTAAGAAAAGAGACTAGTCTTACAGTTCCTCCTTATCGCCCCACAGGGCCTAGCACAGTGCTTGAGTATATATTATTCAAATATTTATTGATAAGATTCTGTTTGGACCAGAAAACAAAATCTAGGAATAAGATCCTGACCCATGTAAGGGCCAAAGGGAAAGAACAATTGAAAAGATCAAAAAGTAGATGACTATGGATACAAGGTTCCCCATATTCCCAACCTAAATTGGCATGGGAAACTCCCCCATGTGGAAGCTTCTTCCACCCATGCAGATCAGCAGCTCATCTGTAACTTTTAGTCTTAGAGTGTTAGCTGGATGCTGAGAAATTAAGGATTCACATAGCCTCACTGAACCTAGGTCTTCCCGACTCCAAGGCCAGGCCTCTATCCATCATTCAGAAACCCTTCATAAAGAGAGAAAGGACAGGATTCAGAGCACAAGTTGAGAAGGCATTCTGGAGAGGAAGAAGGACCTCTCTTCTGAAAAAGGGAAAAATGAGAGGATAGAAAGAGACAGGGAAGTGATTGGGGGAGAGGGGCCATAGAAATGGAAGATGCCACCAAAGATAGTTTGCATCTAATATTCTTGAAATAAGACATAGTCAGCTTAAAGTAAAGGACCAGGAAAGACTTGAAAAGAAAGTTTTCCATAGGAAACCTTTTTATCCCCCATAAAGAGAAAATTAAGGTATATAATAAGTCCTTGCATGAAACATAGTCAAAACCTAGGTTCTAGCTTTGGTTCTGACTTCAGGAAACATTGATGGGGGAAACAAAGAGCCAGTTCCAGTTCTGCCTCTCAACATCTTCAAGTCTCCTGCCTATTCTAACTTCCTGAGCTCCTACGTATCCATCCATCACTGGCCCACCTACCATTAGCATCAGAAGCCTGATTCCAATGGTAGGTATGCTACCGACCATCCCATAAATATCTAGGTAGGTGTGGGAGAATGCTATGGGTAGTGTTGCTACCAGAAACTGTTTCAGTACTACAGGAAAGCTAAGGAGAGAGAGAGAGAGAGAGAGAGAGAGAGAGAGAGAGAGAGAGAGAGAGAGAGAGAGAGAGAGAGAGAAACATACATACGCCCATACATACATACATGCCACACACAGGTGGCACAGTAGATAGACTACCAGGCCTAGAGTCAGTCCTCATGAATTCAAATCCAACCTCAGACACTTATTAGCTATGTGACCCTGAGCAAGTCACTTAACCCTATTTACCTCAGTTTCCTCATCTGTGAAATCAGCTAGAGAAGAAAATGGCAAACCACTCCAATATCTTTGCCAAGAAAACCCCATATGGAGTCATGCAGAGTAGGACATGACTAAAAATACACACACATATTATATGTGTATGTATATCATATATATGAAATATTATGTCCCTTGATAGACAGTCAATAAACATTTATTAAGGACCTACTATGTGTGAGGTACTATGCTAACTGCTGGAGATACAAAGAAAGTTAAAAGACAGTTTCTGCTAGAGCTCACAATCTAAGGGGAAGACAACATGCAGACAATTATGTGCAAGCAAGCTACATAAAGGAAATTGAAAATAATCACCAGAGGGAAGGAACCAGGATTAAGGGGAATCAGGAGCAGCAAAATAGAAGGTGAGAGTCTAGCTGAAATTTGAAGGAGGCCAAGAAAGCCAAAAGGAAGAGATGAAGAGAGAGAGCATTCCAGGTATGAGAGACAGCCAATGAAAATGGCCAGAGGTGAGAGATGAGTATCTTATTCGAAGGAGGCCAGTGTCATCAGACTGAAGAGCACGTAATAATGGTGTATGAAGATTGGAAGGGGGGAGGAGAGGGAAGGGCTTGCAAAACAAAACAGAAGATTGTTTATTTGATCCTGGTGGTAATAAAGAACCACTGGGGTTTATTGAGTTGGGTTAACATGGTCAGACCCGCACTTTAAGATCACTTTGACAGATGAACGGAAGAAGTACTGCAGTGAGGAGAGACAGGTTGAGGGTAACCGACAGTCCTCAAACCCACTGGTGAATTAGGTGGAAGACTTCCTCTGGCAGAATGCGTGGATGAGAAGAATTTGTTCCAACGGCCATGAAGGTGGCTGGAGGAGGTGCTGTAGAATGCTTCGAGTTTGTTTAGACATTGAAGATGCCAAGTTCACCCACTGTATCGTAGGCCATCACCAGTCATCTTGACTTTCATTTTGCCACGGGACTTCAACGACTCTGGAAGAGAGAGTGAGGCTGCCAATTCTGAGCAGTTCTGCTCACTTAAATCTGATTCACATGCAAGTCAATACATCACCTTGTGATGTCATTGGTCCCCTTCAAAAACAAAGGACAAACAACAACACAACATTACTTTATGGCAGACAAACCAACAATCATCAGGCTATTGCAATAGTCCAGGCACGAAGAGATGAGGACTTGTAACAGGGTGGTGTCTGGGTCAGCGGAGAGAAGGGGGTGGTGCATGTGAGAAATTTTAAGAAGGTAAAATTGCCAGGTCTTGGTGACAGATTGGATATTGGTAGTGAGAGAGAATGAAGAATCAAGGAGGACCCCCAGGTTGTGAATCAGGGTTACTTTGAAGATGGTGGCACCTTCGATAGTAATAATGAAATTTGGAAGAGGGGAAGGTTGTGGGGAGGAAGGGAAAGATGATGAATTTGGTTTTAATCATGTTGAGTTTGAGATGTGTATAAGACATTGAATCCAAGATGTCTGAAAGACAGTTGAGAGAGTCAGCAGAGAGTTTAGGGCTGTGATGTTATTTTTGTATCATGAGTGTCTACTCTAGCACCATGTGAGGCACATAGTAAGAGCTTAACAAGTGCTTATTGATTTGTTAATGGATTTTAAGTCACAGCACCCTATTCCAAATCTCCTCTCTGCCGTTTACCATGTGACCTTTGGCAAATTATTTGACCTCTCTGACTCATTTTCCTCATCTGTCAAAAGAAGGCGTTGGACATCTTAGATCAGGGTGGGGAACATGCAGCCTCAAGACTACATGTGGCCTTCTAGGTCTTTGGATGTGATCCTTTTGACTCAATCCAAGTTTGACAGAACAAATCCTTTTAGTAAGGGGATTTGTTTTGTGCAGTTTGGATTCAGTCAAAGGGCTGTGCTTGAGGACCTAGAGGGCCACATACGACCTTGAGACCTCAGGTTCCCCACGCCTGGACTAGATAGACTTTGCGATCACTTCCAGTTCTAAATCAATGTGTGTACTTATGATCCTTTCAAGTCTCTAAGAACTTGGATCTGCTCCTCACAGCCTCTCTGACTTATAGGCTCATAGATTTAAAAACAAGGAAACTGAGGCTCAGAATGAAAGTGATTTGCCCAACATCAAACAGAGTAAATAGAGGTTCAAACCCAGAGTTCAAACCCAAATCCTCTGACCGAATCCACCCCACCCCACTATCTTAATCTTTTCCTCTTGATCTATTATGAGAAAATTTGTGTTGACATGGGTCTCAGTAAGGTCATGCCTCCAGTCCCCAGAAATTCTAGGACATTCCATGTGAAAGAGAAATCAGGAGTATTATTCAGCCTCCTTCCATGATTCACTCTCCTCCCATAAATGCTCTCAGGTTTATACCAGGCCGCCAGGCTTGCTCACTTCGCGATGTTTCCAAGGATCCTATTTCCTGGCTCTGCCTTCAAATGACAAAGGCCAAAGAGAACCAGGTCACTCAGCTCACCCACGATCCCATCTCCGTGAGGACAGGAAGGTTTGGCAGGTAGTCTGATCTAAGGTTACTCTTTCCTAATACACAAATGGGGAAACTGAGAAGCCGGATTGGGAGGGAGGAAAAACTGAATGAAGCAAAGAATGAAGACTTTTCTAGTTCCTAAACAAGTCAAGGGCATCGACTGAGGAAGCTGGAAAGAACACTAATAACGAGGAAGCCCAAGAAAGACTTCCCTTTAGAGCTGGCACTGGGGCGGGGGCGGGGGCGTGGGGGCGGGGAGGAACGGGGAAGTCTATCATTTTTACCTTCACCACATCAGGTTTTATAGTTTTTGTCTTTACAAACTCTCTCGTATATGAAGCCTGCTCTTGAATCGGGGATCTCAGAGTCTACCTCCACCCTCCTTCATTTTATAAATGAGGTAACTCACTCGAAGTCACACGGTAGCAAGTGCCTGAGGGTGGGATTTGAACCTGCATCCTCCGACTTTAAATCTATTGCTCTTTCTATCTACTAGTGGAATGATCTTCAAATAAAGGCTTGTTGCTATTTGATGGCCTCGAGAGGATGCTAGGAGTGGACATAGGAAGAGGGTTTCTGGGAGTCCTTCTGCCCAAAGATTTACAATTTGTTAAGCCATTGGGGTAACTTCCCACTTAGAGATAAACAATGCTAGTCTGTTGCTTGCAGCTGCAGCTGCAATTCTGCGGAGTTTTATGTCATCTAGAGAAAAAGATTGGAGAAGGACAAAAGAATCGGGATCCCACCGGGTATCAGTTTCCCTTCCAAAAGGGGTGGATTCAGGAGTGGAGTAGGAGAAGGAGTCAGAGGGAAAGAAATCAGGATCAGTGAGAGTATACAACACGTTCACTTCCTTCTTAACAAAGAATATCTCAGTTTCCTATTCTAAATATTTCTACTTTCCCAAGGTCACTTTCACTTGCTTTGATGCACGACTTTTACATGGCAGAAACTGATTAATTCCAGAGGGGAGACAACATAGTAAAAGCACAAACTTCTAAGCAGGGGACCTAGGTTCAAATCCTACCCCTGTAGACTCTCTGCATGATCTTGGGCAAATCAGTCCGCCTCTACGGGCTTTAATTTCTTAATCTGTAGAATGAGGTGTTTAACAGGGGTTCTAACTTGAGGTCCGTGAATTTGGGGTTTATTTGAATGTTACTGATCTCCTTTGTAATCCTATGTGTTTTAGTTTACATATTTAAAGACACGATTCTGAGAAGGGTCCATAGGCTTTACCCATACTGCCAAAGGGGTCCGTCCATGACACACACAATAAAGGTTAAGGATCCCTCGACTAGATGGGCTGTGAGGTATCTCCCAGCTCCAGATCCTTGCCTTCCCAACAAAAAAATAACCAGTTTCTCCCAAATAGGTCAATGCAGCTGTTCCTTTTTTTAGTAGAGTAATTTTGCGTAATAATTTTCAGTGTACTTCCACGTAGTTTCTTATGATCTTATTTTTTTTTCTTTCAAAGAGGTCTCATTTTAGGAATATTTCCGTTATTCAGAGGTAGCCTATATTTGGACCAAAACATGATTTATTTTTGTAACAAGTAACCTACAATAACTTCAAATGTCTCAAAGCAGGCTGCTTGGTGCAGTAGGTGCAGCTTTGGAGTGAGAGGGTCTGGGTTCAAAGCCTGGCTCTGCTCCATATCACTTGTGAGGACCTAGACAACTCACTTCACCCCCTCTAGGCTTCAGTTTCCTGATCTATAAAATGAAAGGACTCAATGACATAATTTCTAAGGTCTCGTAGCTCTAAAGCTAGGGCAGCGAAATATAAGGTCCCATCATCAGTACTTTTCAGGGTCCTAATCCCAGTTGGAAGGAGTTCTCCCACAGATCATTCTGTGCTGTTATCTGTCAAGGTGAATGGCTAGCCAAATATTCAGAGTTCTCACAGCTCTCCTAGAGACCAATGTGGGGGTGTCCAATGCTGATCTTCCTAGTGGTTGTATCCTGGGGGGAATGAGCAATTCTAATGCCACAAAGTATGCCCAGCGCAAGCAGCGCAAGAAGCTTCCTCATGGCAACTTTTTAACTGGAATAAAGTTGAGACAAGGAAGAGACCTCAGATCTTGTGGTAAAAAGTCTGTGGAGGAGAAACAAAAACACCAGCCCTGTGAGGCAGCTTCTGGGTAGGCTGAGAGTTAGAAAAGGGAGTAGGATGGGGCCACACCAAGGAAGAATTCTCCTGGTGTATGGATACCTGAGGATGGAGGAATGGAAAGGATGCTTCCACCTGATGGCTTCCTACTAGGACTATTATTCCTACTAACTAGATGCTAAATTCAGTTGTTCCTAGGTGCTGAAGGAATACAAGGGGCTGTGAGTGCCCTTTCAAATTTCAGCATCCTGGAATAATGCCCCAGTTGCTGAGCCCTCTCCTGGCTGTCACGTCCGCAACAGCCTCCCTCTTCATCATCTTCTCCTGGCTTTCATGGTTTCCTTCAAGTCTCAGCTAAAGACTCACCTTCTGCAAGAAGCCTTTCCCAGGCCTCCTCAAATTCAGTGCCTTCCCTCAGAGATTATCTTTAATTTATCCTGAGTAGATCTTGTTTCTACGTGGCTGTTTGATGTTGTCTCCTCCATTAGACAGAGATGCCTTTGAGAGCAGAGACTGTTGTTTGTCTATCTTTGTATCCCCAGCCCTTAGCACAGTGCCTGGCACATAGTAGGCACTTAACAAATGCTTGCTGACTTGATTCTACTCTGGTTATAATAGCTTTTTCCTGAAATGCTTACGTCTCTAGCAACAGGCTCCTAGGATTTCTCTTTATTGAGGCTTATGTCTGTCTTCTGTGTCTCCTTGATCTCTGTGTGTTTCTGCTTGCACACAGGCAAGCAAACACACACACACACACACACACACACACAAATACACACACACACACACACACACATATCTGCCCTGCACGGTACAATGGAAAGAACTAATGTTGGAGGTGCTGAGTTCAAATCCCACCTGTTACATTTACTACCTTATTGACCCTAGATAATCAGACTTCACTTTCTTCATCTATGAGGATATCAGACCAAATGACTTCTGAAATACCTTCTGGCTCTAAATTCATGATCCTATAATGCTCCTCTAGAATTTGTTCTCTCTAGGACTATTTCTATTTGGCTATTGATGAGGGAGAGGGGTAGGGAAAGGAGAGATAGGGATCATAGATGCTTGACCCTTTACTTAGGGTAAATTGTGTCTTGCCCTAGCCCTATTTATCCTTCCAAGCCTAGCTGGAGAAAGGGGAGATGTCCTTCCCCAAAATACCACCCCAACACCCTTCAGGAGCTGTTAGTCACCCACAGTTTGTTGTTATTCATTCTCCATGAGGCAACAGGGGAACATAATGAAAGCTGAGTACATGGGCAAGGACCAGAGACCCTGACAACAGCCATACATCATATAAATCCTTCGCAGAGGCTTTTTGGTAACGGTGGTAGCAGCCATTTCAGCTCTATTGATCACTTCTGTTCTCATTAGCTCTGTCCCTGCCTAATCCATTTCAGGAAGGGATGAAAGACTGTAAACACTGATAAAGGCCCCAAACACTACATAACTCCAACCTCCCCTCCTAGATGGCCCACCACCCCCTCTCAAGGCATGCACTCTAAAGAGACATCAACCAAATAGCCTCTGATCTACTGACCTTATTCCCATTGATGGACTCTTTCTATGGGTTCCTCCACACGTCAAGCAACAGCTTCAAGGTACCTTATCCCTCGAGGATGTGCAACTTGTAGCAGATGACAGTTTCCCAAGTTAGCAGTCCGGGGGGCCGGAACCTACTTCTGGATTTTTGTTCCCATAAATTATTAATTCAAAGATCTATTTTTAAAAGGGTGAATCATAGACAGAGAAATAAATATCTCCCAATGACAGAAATAGGGGGATTTGTTTGTGTGTGTGTGTGTGTGTGTGTTTTTAATTTTCCCCATAAAACAGCCTAAACATCTAAAACGAAACTGAATGGAAATCTCCAATAGACTTGAGCTCTTCCAAAGCAGTTAACTCTTCAAAGACTCTATCTTAGTATTAGCAGGATTATTGCAATTATTAATAGCTTACATTTATGTAATTCAAAAGGACATTATATTCATCACTCTATTTGATTCTCCCAACAGCTCTGTGGTTGACATCTATCCCATTTCACAGGTAAGGAGACTGAGGATAGGACAAGAAAGAAAGGAAACAAGCATTTATTAAGTACTAATACATGCCAGGCATGGTGCTAAGTGCTTTACAAATATTATCTCATTTGATCTTCATGACAATCTGGGAAGTAGGTGCCATTATTATCCCCATTTTATGGTTGAGGACACTGAGCCAGACAGAAGTTAAATGATTTTTCCTAGGGTCACACCACCAGTAATTATTCAAGGTGTTTGAACTCATCTTCCTGAGTGCTCTACCCACTGAGCTACCTAGAAAAAAGTGAAGTGCCCAAGGTCAAATAGGTAGGAAACAGGCTGAATTGTCAAGAAAGACTTGTGAAGAATCCCAGGATCATAAGCATACAGCTGGAAAAGACCAGACGGTTTTACATATTCCAATCTTCTCATTTTGCCGAGAAGTGGTATGGCGTTGTGGTGGGAGAGCTGGTAAGAAAGCTTGGAGGTCAAATCCTGTTTCTGACACATATTAACTGTGTGATCCTGGAACAATTGGCTAGCTTTTCCATGGTGGTCGAACGCAAACAGAAATGGTAACTGCCAAACTATACGTAAGGCTCCACGCTGCCAGCACATTGACTTAGACAACCACACATATTTGTGTTTCCTTTTTTATTAATTTATGGATTTTGTTAAATATCACCCAAATGGATTTTAATTCCGTTCAGCCTCAACTGGGAGTGTTTGTGGGCGTTTGACATTTCTGCTGTAGGCCACTTTCTAAAAAAAAAAAAAAAAAAAAAAAAAAAAAGGCTGATTAGAATTGATGGAGGGAGTTCCTTCACCTGGAGGATCCCTTTGCCAAAGACATCACAGTTTCAGTCCCTAGGCTGACTTACCTGTAAGGTAACTGAGGCTGATGGAGGTCATGCATGGCTTACCCAAAAGTCACAGAGGTGACGAATAAAAAAGCAAGAATTTGAACTCACTCTGACTCCATTTCCACTGTACTACACTACCAAAGATGGGAGGGATGTAGACAGAAAGGGAAGGACCAGAGCATTCCAAGCCAGATAGATAGTACGGGCAAAAGACTGGAATGGGGAATAAGAATGCTTCTAGGGGGAACAGTCGGGAGACTGAGCTGGATACAGAGGAGAGTCAGCACTGAGGAATAGTTAGGGGCAGCTGGGTGGTACAGTGGATAGAGCATGGGCTTGAGTCCAAAAGACTCCTCTTCCTGAGTTCAAGTCTGGCTTCAGACACTTACTAGCTATGTCACCCTGGGCAAGTCAGTTAACCTTGTTTACCTCAGTTTCCTCATCTGTAAAATGAACTGGAGGAGGAAATGGCAAACGATTGTAGTGTCTTTGCCAAAAAAACAAAAACAAAAAAACCCACATGAGGCCACAAAGAGTTGGACACAACTGAACAACAACTGAAGAAGAGCCAGAATCGGCCTACCTTTAAGCAGATGTTTTTTTTTCCCCTGAGGAGAAGTGCCAAAGTATGAAAACAGCTTCTCTAAAAATCAGAACAGAGACTAATATGGAAATGTTTTACATGATTGCACATATAAAACCTATATTAAATTGCTTACCATTTTAAGAAGAGGGGAGAAGAGAGAGGGAGGGAGAAAAATTTGGAACTCAAAATTTTGTAAAAATGAATGCTAAAAATTGTCTTTACATATAATTGGAAAAAATACAATTCAAAATCAAAATCAGAACAGTTTAAAACAGAGGGAGGGGGATAAAAAGCAGCATGGTTTTCATATTGGCTCCCATCCCTCCCCAGAGAGGATTGGACTCATCTAGCATCCTTTCTTATATTTTTATAATGATCTAGCACTTTGCACAGATTTAATTTCCACCCACAATAAGGAAAGTGAAGAGTTGGCTACTGAGGGCTACCACTTTAACCTCTGACCACACCCTTTAAGCCCTGACTATACCTGTGTTCATCCAGACCACCCTCATCCCCTCTGACCACTTACCTATCTGCCAATTTGGTTTTGGGGTTAGTATAGGGAAAGAGGAGGCATGGATGGTCTAGGAAGCTTAGAAGCCCTTGTTTATCTTCCTGCAGTTAGCGTCAAGGGAGATAATGGACGTAAAAAGCCCTTTGAAAAGCATAAAGTACCATAGAAAAGTAAGAAGCTCTTATTATCTGTTAAATGGCTCCCAATTAGAGCTTGAACGAGGGTGTGGCCAGTGGGGCTACGTACCCTGAGGTGTTCTCAGGTTTCAGGGTTTAAGTGATGCTGGGCAGGAGTTAAGGCTTGGGGAGTATCTAGGGCGGGCAGTTCCTCCTTAGGCTTAGAGAATACCCAGACCAAAATGCCTTGCTCCCTGCCTCCGTTTCTAGCTGAGGACTGATCGATCAATACAATCATTCCCAGAGAAAAGCTCTGGCTTTCGGGGGTCTGTTTGACCACCGAGCGAAGACTGATTGGGACGCGGGATAGACTTGTGGCCGAGGTATCCTACACACTGCCGGGGGCTGCATGCGGCCCCACCCCGGAGCGTGCCCGAACCAGATTAAAATGTAATTAAATTAAAATGTGAAGAGTAAGGAAAACAGAGGCCGAGGTCTGACTAGATTCCAGCTGGATCGCCCTGGGCGAGTCATTCCTGCTCAGTGCAAAGGACTTCCCTTTGTCTGTAAAATAGGGACGTTGCTGTCAGGTCCTAACTGACGAGGCTGTCTTGGGGAAAGTGACTTGTAAATCCTTAAAGGTCTAGGAGAGGCAGAGTAGTTTAGTGGATAGCTGGAGCTAGGCAGACCCAGGTGCAACCCCTAAGCAGCATAACCTTAGGTCAATGAGGCTCTGTTACAGAGAAAGTGCCCATGTCCATTGATAGAGGAAGTTGTCTGGTTCTTCTCCCTATGCCCCGACCCCACCCACGCCAGAGCTCCCTATCCTAAACAGATCGAGGCTGAGAGAGGGAGAGGGAGACAGAGACAGACAGACAGAAACAGAGCGACAGAGAAGGGGGAGGGGTAGACAGAGACAGGGACAGAAACACAGAAACAGAGAGACAGAGAGAGAGAAGACAGTGAAAGGGGGTGAGGACAGAGACAGGACAGAATGATAACACCTGAGCTGCTGTTATTATTTACTATTGTAGAGGGTGGCGTCTGTGCCTCTGGCTGCATCTCCCTACAGTGAGGTGACATGGCACAGTAGATACCCCAGCCAACCGGTTTCAGAGCTAAGAAGTTGTGGGTTCAAGTGTGACCTCTGACACGTATTGGTTGTGTGGCCCTAGAGCAGTCACTACCCCTTCTCATCGCTCTCTAAGACTAGTTTGCTGAGAAGATGCTGTCCTTACAAATGATAGAGGGAGTCTTCACTTCTAGAAGTTCCTGGTTGGGTCCAGGACCCATCCCTATTAGGGAATCAATATGACCAAAAGGTTGGGGACAAACCCAAGGCTTGAGTACAGGTCAACCAGTCAAGAAACGTTATTAACAATAGCTAACATTTGTATAGCAACTACTCTGTGCCAGGCACCGTACTTTATCTCACTTAATCCTCACAACAACCCTGTGACTTAAGTACCATTATCATCTTCATTTTATAGATGAAGAAACTGAGGCAAATAGAGATTAAGTGTCCAGGGTCACACAGTAGTAAGTGTCTGAGGCCAAATCTAAACTCAAGTCTTCCTGACTCCAGGCTCTGTGCTCTATCCACTGAGCCACCTAGTTGCCCTACAAGTTTAGTATGTGTCAGGCACCACGCTAAGTTCTGGAAATACAGAGAAAGGCTAAAAACCAGTCCCTGCTCTTGAGGAGCTCACAATCTGATGAGAGACAACATGAAAACAACTGTGTACAAACAATTGATATAGCAGACAAATTGGAAATAATCAACAGAGGAGAGACACCAACATTAAGAGGGCTTGAGAAAGGCTGACTGCCAAAAGTGAGATTTTAGCAGGGACTCAAAGGAAGCCCAGAAAACCCGAAGGTGAAGATAAGGAGGGAGTACATTCATTCTCTGCGTAGAAGACAGACCCTAAAAATTCCCAGAGTCAAGAGACAGAGGGTCGGGTCTTGTTTGAGAAACAACAAAGATGCCATTTGTAACTGGACTGAAAGTTACACAAGGGATATAAGGCGTAAGAAGACTAGAAAGGGGTGGGGAGGCAGTTATGAAAGGCTTTAAATGTCAAACAAAGGACTTTCTGTTTTGTCCTGGAGGTGGTAGGGAACCACTTGGCCTTTATTATGCAGGGTAGCTAAGTAAACTTTTTGTTAAAGGCAAACTGTTCCACAAGTGTCTGTTTCCTTCAAGTCTGAAGCCAGGGGAGGTAAGGAGGTACCCAATCACCATTGCAGATCGCAGTCACTCTATAGCTTAGTAACTGGTCTTTGAGAGTAGCTGTGGCCAAAAGTTTAATCACCATAAAGGCAATCTGTTTGTGAACCTCTCCATGCCTAGCTGGGGATACAATTCAAACCATTCATACTTTGTGAAACGAACATTTTTTCTCTTAGAGGCGGGTGCCAGTCTGGGCTAGTTTCCCAAGTTTTTCCTTAAAAAAGCATTGAAACTGATCTGGAGACTTAATTGACTCATAATTGGTCTTCAGATGACAGACATCGGTCCATCATTGTATGCTTTTCTTTCTTGGTAGGGTCTGTCAAAGCTTGGGCACCTTTGGCATCATCTTGAAGAGCCTAGGATCTGCTTCACGCTGTGTTGAGGAACCAGAGTACTATTAATGATAACTAGCATTTTTATGGTCCTTTAAAACTCACAAAGTACTTCAAATACTTATTAGAATGTAAGCTCCTTTGGAGTGGAAGGTATTTCTTTTTTTTAACTTATATCCCCAGCACCTAGGACTGGAAAATAGGGAGAAGCTTAATAAATGCTTCTAATTGATTGTCTCATTTCAGCCTTGAGAAAACTTGTATGGTAAGTATTGTAGGTAATATTATTCAAATTTTATGGATGACAACCCTGAGGCACAGAAAGGTTTAATGTCTTATTGGTAACATGTCAAAGTAGGTTTCAAGACCAGGTTTTCCTGATTCTAAATCCAGCACTCCATCCTATATACCATGGTGTTGAAGGTGGTCTATCTATCCTAAACCATGTTAAATGAGCTGAGTTGTAATGAAATTGCTTATATCATTAACACTACTTGTCTTATATGATAAGCCCCATGAGGCCTAGGGCCATGTTTCCTCTAATCTTTTCATTTCTCCCAATACCTAGGCTGGGGATTTGTTTGTAATAGGAGCTTGATAAATATTTGTTAAATGAATGAACAAATACTTCATGAATGAAAAACTTCCTCTATGATTGACCTGTATAAAGACTTCTTAATGGATTACCACCAGGAAATGATTACTCCCAAGATGACTTCTACCCCTCACCCTGCATCCTTCCTGGCAATTTCTTTGGTCAATGCATACCAATGATGTGCAAACTGATTTTAGTACTGGTCTGAGTAAACATAGTTTATTACTACCAAAACAATCATGTGGTATATTCTAAAGCCTAAGGAAAATTTTTTTGGCTTGTGCATTAGCATGGATTATCTATGCTATTTGACCCCCTTCCATCAAACATGGATAATAGAGGAAGCTGTGTTCTTCAGAGTCCCTGAGTAATGTATCTCTGTCTCCTCAGGTCATCAGGAGGCAAAACAGACTGAGGTCCTCCATGTTTCTCCTGTGACTCTCATAGAATGGATGTGTCTGGTTGGAAGGAGATGGAGGTGGCTTTAGTTAATTTTGATAATTCTGATGAAGTCCTAGAAGAGCCTGGGTATCCTACTGATTTTGACCTTGCCAGCCTAAAAGGTCGACCCAGCGGCAGCAGTAGTCTCCTCTCTAACTGGAGGGTCCTTATTAACGATGGCACCAACCATGAAACGGTCTTCTCCAAGCTTCCAGGAGACTACAGTGATCCACAGGGGCCTGAACCAGCGTCCATGAATGAGGGCAACCAGAGGGTCATCATCAATATTGCAGGCCTGAGATTTGAAACCCAACTCAAGACCCTCAACCAATTCCCTGAAACCCTCCTGGGTGACCGGGAAAAAAGGATGCAGTTTTTCGATTCCATGAGGAATGAATATTTTTTTGACCGGAACCGGCCCAGCTTTGATGGGATCCTCTATTATTACCAGTCAGGTGGGAAAATCCGGCGCCCAGCTAATGTCCCCATTGATGTCTTTGCTGATGAAATCTCCTTCTATGAATTGGGTGTTGAGGCCATGGACCAGTTCCGAGAGGATGAAGGCTTCATCAAAGACCCTGAGACACAGCTTCCCAAGAATGACTTCCATAGGCAGTTCTGGCTACTCTTTGAGTATCCTGAGAGTTCAAGTGCTGCCCGGGGTGTAGCGGTGGTCTCAGTCCTAGTGGTGGTCATCTCCATCACCATCTTCTGCCTAGAGACACTGCCTGAGTTCCGGGAAGAAAGGGAGCTAAAGTTGGTCAGGGACCCCAGCCTCAACCTGAGCAAGACAGTCCTTTCCCATACCATGTTCACTGACCCCTTCTTCATGGTGGAATCAACCTGTATCATGTGGTTTACCTTTGAGTTAGTGCTTCGGTTTGTGGTCTGTCCCAGTAAAACAGACTTCTTCAAAAATATCATGAATATCATTGACATCATCTCCATCATCCCCTACTTTGTGACTCTCATCACAGAGCTGGTACAGGAGACAGAGCCCAGTGCCCAACAGAATATGTCCTTAGCTATCTTAAGAATCATTCGACTCGTCCGGGTCTTCCGAATCTTCAAACTCTCCCGCCACTCCAAAGGGCTCCAGATCCTGGGGCAGACCTTGAAGGCCTCCATGAGGGAGCTAGGGCTACTCATCTTTTTCCTCTTCATTGGGGTCATCCTCTTCTCCAGCGCCGTCTACTTTGCCGAGGTGGATGAGCCAGAATCCCACTTTTCCAGCATCCCTGATGGGTTCTGGTGGGCAGTGGTCACCATGACCACAGTGGGCTATGGGGACATGTGTCCCACCACACCAGGGGGGAAGATCGTAGGTACCCTCTGTGCCATTGCTGGAGTCCTCACTATAGCCCTTCCCGTGCCTGTCATCGTCTCCAATTTCAACTACTTTTATCACCGAGAGACGGAGAATGAAGAGAAACAGAACATTCCAGGGGAAACAGATAAACTGCTTGCTAGTGTGGTCTCAAGAATGGGCAGCACAGATTCTCTGAGTAAAACAAATGGTGGTTGTTCTGGGGAAAAATCCAGGAAGTGACCTCCTGAGTATGTTCAAGCGATCATCTCCAAGGACCACTTATTTCCTGTAACCATTTGTCCAGCTCTGGTTCCCTGAGGCAGTTTCAATAAAGCCATCATTTTTTTCTGCCCTAATTTTTGATCATTCTTTTTCTCAACCCAATATTGGGAGTATTTGTCATCCTTTCTTGGGAACATGATGCTTTGGGTCATTCTCTGGAAGAAAACATTTAATAGTTCAGGTGGTTGAGGCTTTGAAACAACTGGATTATTGTTATGTAATATATATAATGCATATTATATATTATAATAATTACTATTATTAATAGCTAGCATTTATATAGTACCTACTATGTGCCAGGCACCATGCTAAGCACTTTACAAATATTATCTTATTTGATCACCACAAAAACCTGGGACGGTAGGTGTTATTATTATTCCCATTCTAGAGCTGAAGAAACTGAGGCAGATGAAGGTTACATAGTGACTTGCTAAGGGTCATATAGTTAATAAGTGTCTGAGGCCAGATGTGGACTCTTGTCTTCCTGGCTCCAGTTCCAAAGCTCTATCCACCTAGCCATTTGCAATCTGTGCAGGTGAAGGATCTCTCCATGATGGTGAGTTCTTGGTTCAAACTATCACAGTACTGAAGCTTAATGATAAATGCCTCTTTTTACTTTTCAAAAAGTACTTTCACAAAGCATCAACTCCTTTGACCCTCAAGATGTAGGTTAACGGCTTTCATTAGTCTCACTGTGCCCATGAGGAGATCGAGAAACTGAGAACTTTCTAGATTTGCCAATTCAATTTAGTTCCATGTAGTTCAATTCAATTCCACAAACATATAAACACCCACTATGTGCAAGGTACTATTATAGGCACTAAAAATATAAGCACAAGGTACGATATAGTCCCTGTCCTTCCCCAAAGAGCTTCCATTCTGCTGGAAATAGCACCATGAGTATATGTATGCACAAATAATTATACTAGATAGAGTGGGACGGGGACAAGAGAGAAAATTAAAGAAAATTCTCTTGGAAAATTTGGGAAGGGAAAAAACCTTTTCCACTAGGACACTTAGGGAAGCCTTCTTGGAACAGAAGTTGGGGCTGGAAGGAAGTGTCTTAACAGGCAGAGATGACCAAAAAGTGAAACTCCAGGTACTGTGAATGACATGTGGAGATGCCCAGAACTGAATGGAAGTATGTGGATGTACACACATAAAAGCATTCTTCTGAGAAGGGGCCCTTGGGATTCACCAGACTGACCTTCCAAAGAGGTCTGTGACACAGAAGAGACGAAGACAATAATAGCACCTGCTTTCCCAGGTTGCTGTGATGATCAAAGAGGCATTGAATGTTGTGACTATTTTGGCAACTGTTTGAAGAATGGATTAGAAGGGACCTTTGAGATCATTTAGACTTTTTTGTGTCAAGGCCCCCTTTGGGCAGTCTGGTGAAGCTTATGGACCCCTTCTCAGAATTATGTTTTTAAATGTAAAAAGTAAAATGCATAGGAAACCAATTATATTAAAATACACTTAGTAATTTTTTTTAAAAGTTCACAGACCCCAGGTTAAGAACTCCTGATTAGAAGTTAGTGAAAATAAAGATGCATTTTTTTTCTATCCAAGTTCATAGACCCCTTGGAATAAATAATGTGCATGGACCCCAAATTAAGTACTAATTTAATCCAATCTCCTCAATTTGCTGGTGAGAAGAAATGGAGGTCCGGGGTGGAAAGGGACTTGTATAAAGTCACACAAGTGACATGCATAGCTGGGTATTCCTGCCTCCGACCTGGAGCTCTTCCTACTACATTACACTGCCCTATCTGAACAACACGGGGTCCTTGAATACTGTAGAGAGAGCTCTTGGAACCTGGCGATGGAAGTAGACAACAAGAACAGGGAAGAACATTGTGCCTCTGCCCCCCTCCCCATAGTCACATGCACAGAAATATTGACGGTACCATGTTCCTGGAAGGCACCCAACATACCATAAATGTTTCCCTGTGGAGGCAGGCAGCCTTGGCAGTAATGATAACAAGCCATATTTCTTGTCCACTTTGAGGATGACAGAGTGCTCCCCTCACTACAGGCCTTTGAGGTAGACAGGGAAAAATCATTATCCTAATTTTACCAATGAGGATACTGAGACTTCTAAAATGAAGGCCACTTGCTTGTGATCACACAGCTAGTGAGTGTCTGAAGCAAGGTTTGAGCCACAGTGTTCTGGCCCTAGCATTCTATATATTACATTATATTACTTTTCAACACAGGGCAACCCATTACCTCCTCACCCCACAGTCTTCAGCCCAAGAAATAAGACAACCTGCCTCACTGATGAAATTTCCTGGAAGGCCAAGGATTTATGTCAATCACTCATTCAATCAACAAGCATTCATTAAGTACTTAGTCATGAGGCACTATACAAAAAAATAGGTTTAAAAAACCCTGCTCCTGCCCTCATGGAGTTTATGTTTTAATAGGGTGAAAGAAGCAACGTGATTTTTCTTCTTCATTGTCACTGTAAGGCCTTGCTTAAGCACTGAATTCCTATGTAGCCCTATGCTAGACACTCTATAATTTACCAGTCTTATGAATACACAGTTCCTGCCCTCTAGGATCATGGAATCTTACAGATGCAATCACACCAGCAGTCAATCAGTCAATAAACATTTATTAAGCACTTACTATATGCCAGACACATTGCTAAGTGCTGGGGATACAAAGGAAAGCAAAAGACAGTCCCTACTCTGTCTTTTTTGGGGGGGTAGGTCTGATGGAGGAGACAACATGTAAACAACTATGGACAACTATGTCTAAACTGGAGATAATCAACAAAGGGAGGGTCATAGCATTAAGGAAGACTGGGAAAGGCTACTTTGTGAAAGGTGGGATTTTATCTGGGCCCTGCACAAAGTCAGGAAAATCTGAAGGTAGAGATGAGGAAGGCAAAGGATACACAAACAGCTGAACAAAGTCACTGAATCAAATTTACAATTCGATTCTAGTCAATGAGCATTTATTAATCACCTACTATATGCCAAGCACAGTACTAGGTCCTAAGGGTACAAAGACAAAAATAAAGAAGGTCCTGCCATCAGAGAGCTTACATTCTTCTAGGGGGGAATTAACCTGTACATAGACAATAAAATACAAACTCTGGATGTTCCGTTGTCTTTTGGAACCCTGTGTATATAAAATGATTTTCAAGGGAGCATACAGGAATGGCTGTTCTAGAAGAAACAATAGAAGAAAAGGATGGAGTGAGAGAGGGACAAGGTCGGGAGGTCTGGGAGGCAGGAGGAGACATGAAGGTATGAAGGAGCACAGAAGGCCGATTTTCAGTCTAGACCTCTGGCTCTGAGTGCAGCCACAGGACAGCAGACCGCTGTGCCCTTCCTGGAAGCAATGGTGATGCTGGTTTGATTATCAGTCCCTGAGCAAAAAGTGGCAGGCTGGGAAGAGGTTCCCCCCAAACAAATGACACACTTTTGATGGTTCTTACATTTTGAACATTTTCTCCATCAGTTTAGACAATCAACAAAGCAATAAATCAAGCCCTGATTTGTAGTGTTTGATGGTTTGCAAGGTGTGAATGTTTAGACTGAAAATTTAATAATCAATTTTCATCAGCCTTTATGAGCTGGCCCCAGCACAAAGAGATGCATGCTGCAGAGAAGGCAAGGAGTATGTCAGGAAACCATACTCTTCATATCCCAGGTGGACCAGGGACACAGAGAAGAACAAGCCAAGTAACTCTACGTCCAGGGAGGGCAGGGCAGGGCAGGGCAGGGAGGGCTAAGAGAATCATTTACAGCTCTCTGATGAACTCCAGAACAATCCCTGCAGCTCTCCAGACAATCAATCTTGGACTTCAGTACCCTATACCAGGTGAGCAGAGACTCCGGGAACAGATCGTCTGCTTTCTTATTAACAATATTTGACACACCACCCCCACTCCCACCTCAACCTTATTATGATGTTGGCAGCAACAGCCTCCATTGAAAAAGTGCTGAGTCTTCCATTTCTGGCTGCCCAGAGCTGTCTCATGCACACTCCTACCGTCCAAGAAAGTTAAGGTGGGGAGGGGGGGACGGGGGATAGGTGGAAGGACCCCCCAGGAAGGACAGCTCAGTTTACAAACTTGTTTTCCTCCTGTTCAGCTTTCCTCCTCTGGATGTTTCCCAAGGCTATCCTGGAGTAATGCAGGGATGAAGGGAGGGAGGGTAGCTGGAGTGAATGAGGCAAGAGTGAGGCCAGAGGAGAAAGTCAAGGTTGGGAGTGACAAGATGCAGAACAGTCTCATGTTTGGGGGGCAGGATTAACACCACAGAAACTGGCAGACATGACAATGTGAAGAGAGGCCCAAAGAGGATTTCTGGTCAGTTTGGCAGTTTGGAAGGCCCCTATCTAGGATTTCTGCCTTTATTATTGTGTTGGCAATCAAAATTGGCTCTTAGCACTCAGTTCACCCAAGTGCCCTTGTAGAGTTTGGCCTTTGTTTCCTTGATTAGATTGGGAGTCCTTGGTGACCTCCTTGCCTCAGGGGAGGGCCTAGTTTACTTGGGTTTAAGTGGCATGTTTGGGACATTAAAGGCTTTTAGACCACATGGGTTTAAGTCACCTCTTTGTGACAATTTCAGGTCACGTGGGTGAGTCGCATGTGTGACTCACCCTTGACCCTGAAAAAGATATAAAACCAGGGGTTGGGTTTGTCTTTTCCAGAGCTCTTACAGCCATGGTGGCACGCTGGACTCTGGGCCAGCCCTTGTTACGAGCTCCCGGGCTGAACCTAGACGTTGGTAACTACGAATTGTATTTGGTCTGTCTGTCAATGTTTGTAATTTGTTTGTATTTGCTCTGAAGTTCAGGGTGCTGGCTTTTTCCCCTGAACTAAGTGAATGGTATTTGTACGCTGAATTAAAGTAAGCTTGTTAACCCCTTAACGTTGCTTTCCTTAGTAAAGCAGATCAAAAGAACCTGGGTTTTTGCAGCTTGCTGGTAGCGTGCTTGTTGTTGAGCTTGTGTTGGTCTTTCACCCCCACAACAGTGGCTAGCCGGATTGTTGAAACAATTATGTGTATGGACGTGGCCAGCAAAGCCATGCATTATACAACTATATGGTAATTTAGGGTTTATTTTTGCTCTTTTTAGTCTCGTAAGGCTATCGTCAGAAATGCTTAGAACAAGAAGGACCCAAGTATCCTCTGGATTATTTTCTCACCCCTTTGACTTGTATCCTTAGGAAACCTGGAGATATGTAGTTATGTGCCCCCCCCCCCCCAATATATAGAGAATGACTCCTTATTTGCTAGCATGTATTTTGTAATATTCCAGGTATGAGCTTTATTTTTTAAATTTAATATTTTATTTTCCCCAATTACGTGTAAAAACAATTTTCAAATTCTTTTTTTTCAAATTTTGAGTTCCAGATTCTCTCCCTTCCCCTCCTCATTGAGAAAGCAAGGAATTTGACATAAGTTATATATGTCAGGTGTAAGCTTTATAAACAGACCTGGATTCAGGTTCTGGGTCTGACAAATATTGACCCTGTGTCCCTTCAAAAGCCCACTAACCCTTTAATGCCCCCAGCAGGTGCCCATCTGCTTGGGTAGAAGAGATTTTCTCACTGGGAATTCCCCATACTAATGAAATCTGTGGGGAGAGGGCAGGGAATAAATGTTATAAAAATAAGGAAAACAAATCAGATATGCTAGAATGAGGAATCATTTGTCCCAAAGAAAGATGGGGAATCAGCCAGTGAGACTCCTGTCCTGGGAGTGTGTACAAACTTTGTGGTATGAGGAACCTGCTCCCAGAAGTACATTCTGATATGGAAAAGCTTGCCAAATCAGTGCGTGCACAGGTATACTGTGACCGTTTCCTGTTCTTTTACTGAGCGATGATGAAAAGGCCTCTTGGTTGGCTGTTTTTCTTAACTTTCTGCACTCAGGCTCCCAACTTTATCATTCAATTGAAACGGCTCTTCCTAAAGTCACTAATGATCACTTCGTTGCTAAATCTAATGACTTTTTTCTCAGTCCTCATCCTTCTTGACTTCTTTGCAGCCTTTGACTTGGCTCACCTTCTTCTCCTCAATACTCTCTTCTCTCTGGGTTTTTAAGACACTGATTTCTCCTGCTTCTCCTCCTGCCTGTCTGACTACTTCTCGATCCTTCTCTCCTCCGTCTCCTTTGCTGGAGCTTTCATCCAAGGCAAGCCTATTAACCATGGATGTCCCCCAAGGGCTGTCCTGAGCTCTTTTCTCTTCTCTCTCTGTACTATTTTATTTAGTGATCTCATCAGCTCCTGTGGAGTTATTTTATCATCCCTATACTAATGATTTAGCTTGAATCACATTTAATTTAATTTAATTTTCAGTTCCAAAATCTCTCCCTCTCTACCCATTCAGAAGACAAGAAAAATAAAAACTACTACAAATATATTTAGATATGCAAAATAAGTTTCCATAATGCCAATGATTCCCAGATCTACTTATCCAGCCCTAACTCCCATCCACATCTCCAACTGTCTCTTGGACATCTCAAACTGGATGTCTCATAGACATCTTATGTTCAAAGCTGACCTCTTGATCTTTCCCCCAAGCCTTCCCTTCTTTATAATTTTCCTTTTGTTACTGAGAGCACCACCATCCTCTCAGTCACCGAGGCTCACAATGTAGCAGTTATCCTCAACCTCTGACTCTTATCCCTCATATCCAATCAGTTGTCAAGTCCTATTCATTGTGACATCTCTCTCATATGCTCCCTTCTGTCCTTTGACATGGCCACCACTCTAGGGGAGACCTCATCTCCTCATGATGGGATTGTTGCAAGAGCCTTCTGGCTTGTTCTTTTGCCTCAAGTATCTCCTCTTTCCAATCCATCTTCCACTCACTTGACTCAATGATATTCCTAGAGTGCAGGTCTGATTATGTCTCACACACACACACACACACACACACACACACACACACCCATTCAATAAATTTTCGTGGCTCCCTATTACCTTTAGAATCAAATAAAACCTCTGGTTAGTGCTCAAAGACCTTTATAGTCTGGCATTGTCTTACTTCTCCTTTCTTTTTACATTTTACACACCCCCCCACCTCACCACATACTTGGTGGTCCAGTAACAATAGCCTCCCACCTGCTTCTCACACAAAATGCTCCCCCTCCCAACTCTGGGTATTTTCACTGTCCATTCCCCATGTCTGGAATTCTTCCTCCTCATCTCTGTCACCTGGCTCCCTCCAAGTCCCAGCTAAAATCCTATCTTTCACAAGAAGCCTTTTCCGTTCTCCCTTAGTGCTAATGCCTTGCCTTTATTGATTATCACCCATTTAGTCTGTATATATCTTGTTGATGCACAATTTTTAAGTGCTGTCTTTCCCATTAGACTGTGAACTTCTTAGAAGAAGGGACTGGGTTTTTTTGTTTGTTTTTCTTTGTATCCTCAGCACTTAAAAAAAATCCAGGTATAAAGTAGGTACTTAATAAATGCTTGCTGATTGACTGCTGAACTGAGACTAAAGTACGAGGTACAGAAGATGGCGGCTGGAAAGCAGGGACTTGCGTGAGCTCCCCGCCAGGTCCCTCCAAAAACCCACAAAAAGTGGCTATGAACAAATTCTAAAACTGCAGAACCCACAAAATAGCAGAGGAAAGCAGGGATCCAGCCCAGGACAGCCTGGATGGTTGCTGGATGAGGTCTATCACACACAGAGCTGGAAGCGAAGCAGAGCAGAGCCCAGCATGGGTGGCAGCAGGACCAACCAGACCAGGAGCCAGGCGGAACAGACCCTAGTGCCCTGAATCAGTGAGCTGTGGCAGTTACCAGACTTCTCAACCCACTAACACCAAAGACAACAGATAAGGTTAGTGGGAAAAGCTGTGGGGGACAAAGACAGAGTGAAAAGAGTTCAAGTTTCGTCCACCACCCCCAGGGGCAGTGGGTGTGGTGCAGCTACAGAACTACAGTTGCAGTTGTTTCCAACCCCAGGCCCAGCTGGTGAGTGGAATTAAGTGGCAGATCAGAGCAGGAGTGCAGAGCCGGCTTAAGATCTGAGTCAGGTCCAGGCTGGTGGTTCTTGGGGAAGGAGGAGTACTGGTGTGGCAGAACTGGCTGTATAGAAATAGCTCTGAAATCAACGGTGCATCCCCTCAAGCTTGCAACAAAGTACTCTTTATTCTACAAGCAGTCATACCCTAATGAAAAACTCAAGGGTCAAGTAAGTTGGCTGGAACATGGCCAGGCAGTGAAAATGGACTCAGATTCAGTCTCAGACTTTGAAATCTTTCTTTGGTGACAAAGACCAAAACATACAGCAAGAAGAAGTCAACAAAGTCAAAGAGCCTACATCAAAAGCCTCCAAGAAAAACATGAACTGGTCTCAGGCCATGGAAGAGCTCAAAAAGGATTTGGAAAAGCAAGTTAGAGAAGTAGAGGAAAAATTGGGAAGAGAAATGAGAAGGATGTGAGAAAACCATAAAAAACAAGTCAAAGACTTGATAAAGGAGACCCAAAAAAATACGGAAAAAAATATTGAAAAAAACAACACCTTAAAAAATAGACTAACTCAAATGGCAAAAGAGCTCCAAAAAGCCAATGAGGAGAAGAATGCCTTGAAAGGCAGAATTAGCCAAACGAAAAGGAGGTCCAATAGGCCACTGAAGAAAATACTACCTTAAAAATTAGATTGGAGCAAGTGGAAGCTAGTGACTTGATGAGAAATCAAGATATTATAAAACAGAACCAAAGGAATGAAAAAGTGGAAGACAATGTGAAATATCTCATTGGAAAAACCGCTGACCTGGAAAATAGATCCAGGAGAGATAATTTAAAAATTATTGGACTACCTGAAAGCCATGATCAGAAAAAGAGCCTAGATATCATCTTTCAAGAAATTATCAAGGAGAACTACCCTGATATTCTAGAGCCAGAGGGTAAAATAGAAATTGAAAGAATCCACCAATCACCTCCTAAAAAAGATCCCCAAAATAAAACTCCTAGGAATATTGTCACCAAATTCCAGAGCTCCCAGATCAAGGAGAAAATACTGCAAGCAGCCAGAAAGAAACAATTTGAGTATTGGGAAAAAACAATCAGGATAACACAAGATCTAGCAGCTTCCACATTAAGGGGTCAAAGGGCTTGGAATATGATATTCCAGAGGTCAATGGAGCTAGGATTAAAACGAAGAATCACCTACCCAGCAAAACTGAGTATCATGCTCCAAGGCAAAATATGGATTTTCAATAAAATAGAGGACTTCCAAGCTTTCTCAGTGAAAAGACCAGAGCTGAATAGAAAATTTGACTTTCAAACACAAGAATCAAAAGAAGCATGAAAAGGTAAACAAGAAAGAGAAATCATAAGGGACTTACTAAAGTTAAACTGTTTTGTTTACATTCCTACATGGGAAGATGATGTGTATGATTCATGAGACCTCAGTATCAGAGTAGGTGAAAGGAATATGCATATATATATATATACATATATGTGTGTGTATATGTATATATACATATGTGTGTATGTATATATGTAGGTGTATATATATGTGTATTATATATGTATAGACAGAGGGCACAGGGTGAGTTGAATATGAAGGGATGATATCTAAAAAAAATAAAATCAAGTTGAGGGATAAGAGAGGAATATATTGAGAGAGGGAGAAAGGGAGAGGTAGAATGGGGTAAATTATCTTGCATAAAAGTGGCAAGAAAAAGTGGTTCTGTAGGAAGGGATGATGGGGCAGGTGAGGGGGAGTGAGTGAATCTTGCTCTCATCGGACTTGACCTGAGGAGGGAATACCATACACATTCATTTGGGTATCTTATCCCACAGGAAAGAAGGAGGAAGAAGATAAAAAGGGGGGGGATGATAGAAGGAAGGGCAGACAGGGGGAGGAGGTAATCAAAAACAAACACTTTCAAGAAGGGACAGGGTCAAGAGAGAAAATTCAATAAAGGGGGATAGATTAGGAAGGAGCAAAACATAGTCTTTCACAACATGAGTATTGTGGAAGGGTTTTACATAATGATGCGCATGTGGCCTATGTTGAATTGCTTGCCTCCTTAGGGAGGGTGGGTGGGGAGGGAAGAGGGGAGAGAATTTGGAACTCAAAGTTTTAAAAACAGAAGTTCAAAAACAAACAAAAAAAGTTTTTGCATGCAACTAGGAAATAAGATACACAGGCAATGGGGCGTAGAAATTTATCTTGCCCTTCAAGAAAAGAAGGAAAAGGGGATGGGAGGAGAAGTGGGGTGACAGAAGGGAGGGCTGACTGGGGAATGGGGCAACCAGAATATATGCCATCTTGGAGTGGGAGGGAGGGTAGAAATGGGGAGAAAATTTGTAATTCAAACTCTTGTGGAAATCAATACTGAAAACTAAATATATTAAATAAATTAAATTTAAAATTCAAAAAACAAAGAAGTAAAAGGTACAAATAAGCCTTCTAGTGAAGAGAAAAATAATGTCATCCCCAAATGCTTACTCTCCTCCCCTAGGTCCATATGGCTATGGGGCTTCTCTTCCTTGCTTATTTGTGTTTGTTCTTTCCTGCTCTTAGGTGAAGGGATGTAGGAGAACAAATGATTAAAGTAGACTCTGAGCCTGTGAGCTTCAAAGGGTTGGAAGAGTTAGGTTGCTAGAGGTCCAGGAATTGGAATCAATGCTGAAGTTTGCTGAAGGCCAAGCAGAGCCTGGAGGAGTCACCCTCTTGATTCAGGCCAGATGAGTTGCAACCACCTGTTGCAACAACTGAGTGACTTGTCCGTTGGCTATGACCAATTCAGAAGTGAACCTGGTAGAGCAAATGCTTTGAGGCAGCCATTTTCAGTTTGACCCTATACTCTCCAAGGTCCAAGCCTGGAGGGGGAAAGTTTGTACTTTGGCTCTTGCTATATCCTTCTAATAACTATCCCTTTGGAAAAGCTAATTGATGTTAATTGGTTAAATGATACTGAGGTGCTAATTGCTGAGTCAATCAATGATATGTGGGAAATACTAAATGTAACTGATGATCGATATTAGGAAGGATACACCAGAATTGAAACTCAGACCAATAGCATTAAAAGACACTCCCAACCTCTCAAGTGTACCCTTAGAACACTAAGGGAGAGATATAGCCAGCCAATCCTCCGGAGACCTGACTTACCGATTCTAGTGGGAGATAAGACCCTCACAGTTTATAAAATATAAATTCCCTTCATCAACCCTCTGCCAGAAGAACCCTAAACAAGAGGCTTCCTCTGACAGACCAGGTCCCACTCCATCAAAGCCTTTCTTGGTTCCCTGCTCCCTTCCAGTAGAAGAAGGAATAACATTATGCTAGAGACTGAGATTATTAAATACAAACATGAAATGTTGTTGTTGTTGTCTGTCCTTCATTCTCAAAGAGGACCCTGACATCAGGAAGATGATGCCATGACTTGCAGGTGAATTGGATTTAAGTGCAGGAGGGCTGTGCAAAATCACCAGCCTCACTTTCTTCTCCAGAGCCATCTGGGTCCAGTGGCCAGATATAGATCAGGACAACTGGAGATGGCTTCGGATGTGAAATATTCCCTATCCTCAAGGAGTTTGCATTCCATTGAAAGTGTCCAAAATATTTTACTAAAGTATAAAACAGTATCAGGTGTGTTCTTGTTATTATTATTGGGTTGTTATATTGGAAGAAACCTTGTGTCATAGTAGATAATGAGCCAGGATCTGAGCCAGAAAGAGCTGGGTTCCAATCCTACCTCTGATACACAGTAGTTGTGTGACCCCTGGGCAAGTTGCTCAACCTCTCAGGGCTGCAGACACCTCCCTAAGACTCTAAGGTTCCTCTACCAATGAAATCAGAAGTCCCCATGTTTTTATTATTAATATTATTATATTTAATGGAGCTCAGATAAAAATGACCCTGGTATATGTCACTACTCTAGTATTAGTCTTTTATGTTTAATGTTCGGTGAATGAATTAGTGAATAAATGAATGAGTGAATGAATGAATGAACAAAGCATTTAAGTGCATTTGTGCAAAGCAGTGTCCTAAGCTGGGAGATACCAATAGAAAAGTATGACATTCTCTGTTTTCAAGGTAGATAAAATGATTGTTTTTTTAAAATGATTGAATGAAAGTATTATTAGGATATGAGCTTATCTAATGTAGGCTCATTGAAAATATTCCCATTTTCTGGGCTGTTCCCAGGCCCTATAGCAGCAGCCTCCAAGGCCTTCTGCCCCTTCATCCTGGGTCCCCCAGTTTCCCTCAGAGTCATCATCTCTGTGAGATAAACAAGTATAACCCTGTGGTACTAACAGGAGCACAACCATTAGCATCTCTGCAGCTTAATTACATTTCCATTATGCTGTCCCTGGCCAGACTAGGATTATAGTAATACCTCTATTAACTTGAGACAATGAAATACAATGGCACAGCTTTTTGTTCAACAATTTATAACAAGATGTAAAAATAATATAGGAGGCATGGAGACGCCTGAAGGCCCAAGACATCAGATGAGAGGGAGGAAGAGGGGAGACTATTGCAGGAAAAATCATTAAATTCAAACTAAAATAACATCGAATGGGTCAGAAAACATAAAATATGCATTTGGGTGTCTTGGGGCAGAAGGAGAGAACAGAGCATGGGTTAAGGTTAGAAAGATGGGGGAGGGGGAAAGTCTGGGTTCCATCACTGAAATGAGGGTGAGGGAGGTGCCCTGGAAAGAGTAAGACTACCGGTAGGCTTATGCTAAGATAAAATAGTTGTCATTTCTAGGGAGAAGTGGGTAATAAAAGATGAAGGTTCCCTTCCCCCAGCAGACATATAGTCTACATTGGCTGTTCTCAAAAGTATGGCCTAGGGACCCCAAGAGGTCTCTAAAGACCCTTTCAGGGGCTGTATGAGGATTAAAACTCTTCTCACAATAATACTAAGATGTTTCAATTTCTGATACAGTAAATATGGATAGATATAGCCCACACAAACAAAAGCTCTTTGGGGAGGGACTCTTCAATAATTTTTAAGAGTGTAAGGGGTTTCTGAGACCAAAAAGTCTAAGAAACACTGGTCTAGGTCTCTAAGAGGCTGGACCAACTGGTTCCATGATGCTTGAGTCGATCTAGGAGAGAGAGGGCCTAGAGAGGGTTGGACCTTACCCCTTCTACCACCTCCCCTCTAGTTCCAGCCTTTGCAAAGGACTAAATTCAGGTTTACCTTTAGGACTCCAGGTAGGCTTACTGTTATTTGTGCACCCCTCCCCCAGAATTCCCCCATTTGCTCACTGGCTTCTGAAATCTTTTTAATGAGGGAGAAAGCTTTTCATTTCACAATTTAGAAACACCCCAAACACATTTTCAAAACAGGGGTGATAATACTTACTGGATCAATATAACAAAACTACTTTCTAAATCTTACAGTGCTAAATGATGAGGGAACATCATGGTTCAGTGGGCTACTTCCTCCAGGGGACTTCCTTCTTATTACAGAACAAAAATCATCTCCCTCCCTCCCTTTTCCCTTACCCTCCACCTTTCCTCACCCATCTCTCTGCTCTCTCCTCTTCTCTGGCCTGAGATTTTCAGAAACACATTTTATGTTTTCTGTTTGATTTGATGTTATTCTGGTTAGAATAGGATGATTTTTTCCCCTATAGTAAGTGAACCTAGAAAAAAAGGGGTCACAAAAACAAAGTTTTTTTTTCTCCTCCCAGTAGACTCAGACTAGCCCTCCATCAGTCAGCTCACCAGCTGGGGATTTAGAAGCAGTGGACCTGGGTTCAAATCTCACATATGCAGCTTATTAATTCTGTTAACATGTTACCTCTCTAGAATTCATTGTCCCCACTGGGAAAATGAGGGGATTGGACTCAGTGACCTCCAAAGCCTCATCTATAGTCCTATAAATGCAAGTTGATATTGTTACTAACTGCTGTGCAAAAAGTACTTTTAGGTCTCAAGAGCAAGGGTCACCTTCTGCATCTAATCCTGCTTTTCTTGACTGTCTCCCTCACTCAGAAGACTAGAAAATCTCTTTTATTAAATCCAGTTCAATTAAATGCAACATATATTTATAAAGTACCTACTTTTTCCAAGGCATTGTGCTAGAAGTATAGGTTACAAAGACAAAAATGAAGCATTTCCTGCCTTCAAGGAGCTTCCATTCTACTGGGGATTGGGGAAGGGTGAGCATGACAGATACACAGATAAAGAGATATAAGGCAGGAAGTAATGGAGGCAAAACAGAGATCCAGACTGGGTGTTCTAGGAATCTTTAAAGAGGAAGGGTACACTTTCAGCTTAGCAAGGATTCCCATCTCTACTAGACAAATGGCTTCCTGCATATTTCCTGCTTGTGATAGGGCACTTGGCTGCCACCTTTTTAATATAGATTCCCCACCAACTTTACAAACTCCTCCCCAGACTTTTTTAACTCAACTTTTCAAAGCTGTCCCCCCCAGAGTGGCATTTAGGAAGGAAGCTTACATAACACACTCTAGGTAGACCCTAATTTCCTTCCTTCCAAGACATTTATCTTGTTTCAATGATTCTATGATCTTAATCATCAGGTCCCTAAGTGATGAATTGTTTGGCTCTGGTGACCCATAAAACCATCAAGTTGAGAGACCTAAAACGCAAACCAGGTGGAAGTAACACTTTATTGGAGACACATTCCAGTCCACAAGTGTTAATGCCTAACATCAGGTTGCCCTCTTCCCCTCTTTTTTGTTGAGCTTAAGGAGCAAGAGAGCACCAAAAACCAAAGTGTAGGTGTGGGAAAGGGCAAAGAAAGAAATTAAGCAAGGGAGGAAGCCAAACTTTGGAGACTCCCCCAGGTTCTCTGGGGGGAGTCTCCCTTTACCTTCATCTGAGTCAGGACAAATAGCAACTATGTTCTGAGACTTTTGTAAACTTCTGGAGGAGAGGGAGTGCGCCTTGGGCATCTTTGTACTTCTGAGTGTAACCTTTATATCTCAAACTCTCACAGAACACAAAGGGCTCAGGGGCCCTTGGTGGTGTTTCTCACTTCTCAAGCTTGTTGCTCTTGCCCAGAAAAATCAATAAACTCTTCTACATGGCTCTATTCAGTGGGTTAGCATAAGCTCCCCTTCTAACACACTGCTCACAAGGTCTAAAGAAGGAATATTTTGTTTACGAGTTGAATAAAATAAACTTAACTCCAAATGAAACAAAGAGAAAATAGAGAAATGTACCAGTGAACATCCCTTCTTCAGATTTGTACAGCCTTAAGTATTTCCAGTCGTGTCCTAGGTATAGCTCACAGAAAGCTTTGTTTCTCATATTTCCACAATATGTTCTTCCTGTAGTTGTCCGTAGGTCCGGACGAGTGGTGCAATTACCATTCTGTCATCACGATCTCAATTCTTCAGGAAGAAATTTTCCAGAGTCTCTCTGTCTTGGCAAGAGACAAAATTTTTCCTTCTTCACAGTTCAAACATAATACCAGACTAGGGGCACTCCAATTTGGGATCTCTTCCCTTAGCCCAGTGCTTGGCACATAGTAAGCACTTAATGAATACTTACTGATTGATGCTTACAGACAACTACATGGCACAGTGCACAGAATACTGAGCCCAGAGTCGAGAAGACCTGAGTTCAAATCCTACCTCAGACACTTTCTAGCAGTATTACCCTGGACAAGTCACTCCACTTCTGTCTGCCTTAGTATCCTCATTGGTAAAATAAGTATGATACATACCTTATAGGACTGTTGTGAAGATCAGATAAGATCAAGCCTTGTGCAAGCCATTGCTCTATAAATGCTACTTATTATGCTAAATATTTGTTATGCAATTCCTTTCAACCTCTAGCCTCACAGAAATTCGATCAAGAGTCAGAAATTCCTGATTCTTCTTTCACGAGATGACTAACGTGGGAATAGGTTTAATATGATCATGCATGTATAGCCTATATCAGATTGTATGCCATCTTGGGGAGGAGGGAGGAGGCGGGGGATTTAGAACTCAAAATCCTATAAAGGGAATGTTCAAAACTAAAAATAAATAAATTTATTAAATAAATAAATATTTTTTTTAAATAAAATCAGCTGGAGAAGGAAATGGCAAGTCATTCTTTGCCAAGAAAACCCCAAATGGGGTCACAAAGAATAAGAAGCGACTGAAACAACTGAACTTTTGCATATAGTTGCTTTCCAATTAATGTAGAGTGAAAGGATAAATGAATAAATATTATAATTATCATTTTCTAAAGAGTCAGAAACTCAACGCATCTATTTTTTTTCTCTAGAAAGACAGAAAGCACTTACTATGTGCTGGGCATTACAGGTCTCTAAACAAGACTCCATGTCTGATCATATTGGAACTTTAACATCCTTCACCTCCTACTCCCACCCCAGGCAATCTGGTAGTTGTGTCTCAGCTGACTAAGCATTGGGGGAGAGAAGCGGGGTCCTCCCTTAGAAGCCTGACAAAATGATCTCATTTCCACTTGGTTGTCCCTAATCCTCAAAGATTAGGGGGGAAAGTGGATGGGATTATTCAAATTATCTAAAATTTGCTTCTCAGGTAGGGGAGGATGAGCAAGGAAAGATGTGCACTTCTCTGGCCTCATGCTCCAGGATGGAGGATGGAAGACCAAAAAGTAAAAAATTTAAAAAGATCCCTCTACAACATCAGCCCTGAATAATGTTTGTGTCGTTAAAGTCAATCATGGTCTTATGCCCTTGAGACTGCAGTTGGGTTTGATGCCTTTGGTGTTATGAGAAACATTGTGGCATAATGGAAAATACATTAGGTTTGGAATCAGAAAACTGGATTGGGATCTTGACACTGCTGCTTATTTCTGTGTAAATCTTAAACAAGGCAGTTCCACCCTCTGGGACTCAGTTTCTTTATATGTAAAATAGGGGCATTAGACTAGATCAACTTTTTGGTCTCAGAACCCCTTTACACACTTCAAAATTATTTGGGACCCCAGAGAACCTCTGTTTATGCAGGTTATATCTATTGATTTTTACCATATTAGAAAATAAAGCATCTCAATATTATTATAAAAACAGTTTTGACCTTATAATCCACCCTGGGGGTGCCTGAGATCCTCGAGGGTCCCAGGACACACTTTTAGAGCAACTAGACTAGACTCTCTGAAATCCAATTCCAGGGCAAAATCCCATGCAACTTAAAGTTTTTAGAACTTTTTTTTTAAATAACTAGTCTTATATAAGGGAGTTTCTATTGGAGAGAGCCACACCCTGCAGGTGGCCACAACTACTGCAGAATTGGATAGAACAGCCTTGAGTCAGCTGATGCATTACTTGTGCCCACCCCACCCCCCAACACACACCCCGCCTCCACTGTCTCTCCCTCTCTGCTGTGCATTCATGACAGAGATTCAAACATCTGTCTCTCTCAGCAGTTCAGAAAAGAACGTGCAAGCAGTTTATCCTTCTCTCCCTCACAAGCTGCTATTGTTAAGCCAGAATGGCTCTCATTGGTCCTGAGGAATCAGCACCAGTATCCTCTCTGGAACAAAGGATGGAGCTGTCCCCGTGTGGTCTTCAACCTCTCAAGTTTCCAGACATTTAAAATCTTTTCAGCTGAACAACTGAGATCTCAGAAAGAATCCTTCCCCCCCCCCACTTCCACCCTGCCATGTTTAGAATGTCCCAACCCCTCTCCTAATCCTTTCCAGTTCTAAATCTGTGATCTATGATCATGTGACCCTCCTCACTCCTGCCCTCTGCTCCTAGCTAGGATGCACTGGCTGGCTGTTCTCAGTAATGCCAAGATTTAGAGAAGGAAGGGATTCAATTGTTCATTGAATAAAATTACCTCATTTTACAGAGAAGGAAACAGAGACCTGGGATGTTAAGTCATTTGTCCAAGATCACATGGCTAGTAAATGATAGAGTCAGGATTTGAACCCTGGTCATCTGGCTCCAAATTCTGAGTTCTTTCCACTCTACATCTCAAGTTGGGTACCTTTCCCCCCTCTTCCAGAAAGAAATGCTGCAAGATTGCCTAGGGTAGGGGGTAGGGAGTGTGAAAAGAAGGATATCAAAGCAGAATGGTGTTCTGCTAGTCAGGTATCTCCCATGACCCGGTAATCTCACTCTAAAGGGAAGAACAGGAGCCAGACCCTCTTTTTGGACCAACCTGGCTACCGAAAGAAGTATAATCTCCCTGGGAAGGTCTCCAGGAGTCCCGTAGGAAATGTGTGGGCAGATTGACTTGTCCTATTTGGCCACTATGAAAGGGTGAGGAGACAACACCAGGGACCTCTTCCCCAGGGCTCTGCCTCCAAGACCAAAACCCTTCAAACCAGGGCCAGAAGTGCCTCTTGCTAAAGCAGTCGAGGCTCCAGAAAGGTCAGTTGCTTCATAGCTGAGGATGAAAGGTGTTCTAGAATCCCCCTACTGTGACTGCCTGCTTCCAGCAGTGTGTTCTGATAGCAGACTTTCTCTCGAAGTTGGAGATTAAAACAGATTGAGGGGTGTCAGGAACTGGAGAGAAGATAGGAAAAATAAGGAGAATCAAATCAGCTTTGGTTAGAGCATCTCAGGGGAAGAGGAGGTAAAAAGCTGCCTGCTAAATGTCACCAGATAATGAGTGATATTTCATTCCCATCACCCGAGTGTCAGTCAGTGTCGTGTGGAGAAAATGACGTAGCTTCTCATTAGGAATTCTAAACTTGTGAATCCTGAGAGATCCATGGCAGGAGGAGAGGAAGAAAGAGCCGAGACCATGTTGAGGCCGTTCATATCTGCACTTCCCACCCCCTCCCCCCCAAAAGACCCACAGCTTTATTTTTTATAATCAATTCTCTGAATAATTCACATCGCAGGGATTCTTTGGCACTGAATTGTCCAGATCATAAAATCGCAGACTCCCAGAATTTCAAAGTTGGAAAGGACCATACAGGTCATCTGGTTTAACCCCCATCTGAGCAAGAATTCTTTCTGCAGCATACCCAACAAAGCAATCATCTGGCTCTGCCTGAAGATTTCTAATGACAGCCAACTCATTATCTCTTAAAGTGATACATTCTACTTTTTGACAGCTCTAAATGTTTGGAAGTTTTTTCCTTAGGAAGAGCCAACATCTGCCTCCCTGAGACAGGATCATTGGATTTAGAGCTAGGAAAACCATAGAGATAGTGTAGTCTGGTTCCCTTATTTTAAAATGAGAAAGATGAAGGCCAGGATAATAAAATGGCTGGTCCAAAGTCACACAGTAAGAATGGGGACTCGGACCAGGGTTTTCTAAATGTAAATCTGCTCCTGTTTCTACTAGGCTGACACAGCTAGCTTCACCTCTTGGCTGAGCAAAACAAATCTGAGCCATCTTCCACACGGGGGCACACCAGTGACTCAAAAACAACTTCCTTTCTCTGCGTCAGTTTCCTTAATTTTCAATTATTCTGTTTCTCTTTAGGAATATAGGATCCCTCGTACATCAAAAAAGTGGCAGTCAGTGCCACAGGACGAGTAATGGCTCTGCCATCAGAAAACCCAAATTCTATTCCTGACCCTCCTGATTGCTCCCTGCATGACTTTGAGCAAGCCATTGTTATCTAACAGGGCTTCAGTTTCCCTATCTGTAAAAAAGGGGATATGACTAGATGATGTCCAAGATTCCTTCTAGCCTTGTAACCAGTACCCAAGCAAGGTGTATTTGTGGCGAGGATCTCTCCCTTTCCTCCTTCCTAATGGTAAATTTACCCAAAGGACTCTATTCCAGAATGGTCTCACACTACCTTTTCTCTAATTTATACATACTGGAATCATCTCACTCCTTTGTTCCTTCCTATTCAAACCCCGAGCTGAACAAATGAATGAATGTTTATTAAATGCCTGATCTGTGCCTGGCACTGTGATAGGCTCTGAGAATACAAATACAAAAGCAACAAAGTCCCTGCCCTCAAGGATCTTAAATGCTGCTAAATAAAAGAATGAATGCACAAATAAATAGATAAATTGGTTAATTAAAACAATGATAATGGCCATGTAATTTATTAGAAGTTTGGAGTAAACAGTCAGATAAAGTATAATGTAATAGGGCTGGTCTCTTTCCTCTCTACAACACCCATCTTCCCAGCCTATCTGACGGCTTGAAGGAAGGGATTATTACTTAAGATCTGGGAGGGAATTTTCCCAGCACTGTGCTTTGAGAAGGCAGGGATGATGAAGAAGCTACAGACTAAACTTGTCCTCTGGCCAGCTGCCAAAGTTGCTGGGTCAGTACAATCTGCCCTCTACATTTCTGGCCAACCTCAGTCAATCTCATGGATCCATCTGCTTTCTGCTTTAGTTCCGATCTGGTCAACAACTTGCTTCTGAAAGAGCTCAAATTCTAACCGGAGATTAGGCAAAATGTTTAGAGGAGTGGTGGTCAGGAAAAGGAGATTTGATCTAGGGATTCACAGGGGTGAGGAGTGAAGCCATTGGGCAGTCGATTGTCGTGCCCTTTCCAGTAGCAATGGTAATCAATCTGATTACTGCTTTCTGAGCAGAAAGGGGAAAGTAAAGAGAGGGAGCAGCTAGGTGGCACCAGAGAGTGCCAGGCCAGGAGTCATCCCAGACTCATCTTCCTGAGTTCAAATCTGGCTTCAGACACTTATTAGTTGTGTGACCCTGGACAGATCACTTGACCTTGTTTGCCTTATCTATAATATGAACTAAAGAAGGAAATGGTGAGCCACCCCAGTATCTCTGCCAAGAAATCCCCAAATGAGGTCATAAAGACTTAGATACAATTGAGAAATGACTGAACAACAATAACTGAAAAGGGCAGGAGGGGCAAAAAGAGTGGGACATGCATGTGGCAATAGAAGAGTTGACAAGAGGCTCTGGCTGGTCTTGATTTCCTAGTGGATGCCTAGACGGGCTGTGTCTTCTAGCAAAGTCTTCTAGTTATGGCTGACAGGTACAGGACAATGATTCCTTTTTGGCTCCAAGAGTAAATAGAAGGAGCAGAGGAGAGACAGCACCTTTTCTCCTCCCAGAAAGCTTGATTCCCATGGAGCACAGCAGAGTTGTGACTGTCATTGGACTCAAATCGGGGAGACCAAAAAAAGCAACCTGCTGACCTTGACCACATCTCCCCTCCAGATTTTGGACTTAGATCAAAGGAGAGAATTGAAGAAGAAAAAGGAAATGAAGCAAAAAAGTGGAGGGTGGGTAAGGAAGGCAGAAGGGGGTTGCTCTAGAACTGTTTATTCCCCTTCAGAAGTGGAGGATGGGGGAGGAATTAAAAGTGGGAGATACTCCCATCACTCACCTCCATAGCCCCCACAGCTTTCCTCATGTACATCCTGATCCCAAACCTTGACTCGTCTTTCATCACAGAAGCTCCTCTAAGGCTCTGGCACTCACAGCTCTGACAAGTGATTTGAAAATGGAAGCTGTTTATTATTCAATTCGTCTAGTTATCTCCAGAGGCTTCTCAGATATCTCTGTCCCTGCCTCCACTACTGCCACTCTTTCCTCCCCTCCCCTTCCCACACAGTAATCAATGATTCAAAAATGGGAAACCAAGTGGCAGCCAAAATACCAAAATAGTTGGGGGCACCCTCTCTCATCTTTACCAGAGACCCGGTCTCTGGGATATAAGCCCAGGAATTCTGTTTTGGGAACATACAATGGGAGAGTATCTGGGATTCAAGCTGTGAGGATGGAGGAGAGCCAAGGAAGAGGTGATGCCTGGTAGCACAAACTTATAGGTATTCTCCAACAGGCTGGTGTGTATTTTCGCTACCCCACCACAAGGGGAAACTGAGAATTTCCAGGCCTTGGGTTTGTCTGTCAAGGAAGCACCTTTCATTTTTGTCCCTCAAGGAAGTAAGGCACCCAAAATATCCCTTTGTAGAGGGTCTGGTTTCATCCTAGGCTGTGCCTTTCCAAGTATTTTCTGTGATCAGTCATTGCCCTGGAAATGTTGGAGCTTTGGGGCTCTTGTTTACATAGTCCCAGTAAAATGTCAGCTCCAGAAGGGTCAAATCCTCTTTCTTAGCTTCAGGGGTCAATCAGAGACTTTCAAATCCACTATCCAGTTTCCAAATTCCCTGTGTGACTCAGACACCCAGAATGACAAAATCTCTGAATGGGGATGTACTTTTTAATAGATATATCTCCAAAGATAACTCTGTTCAATTATGCAGTGAAAATTGAAACCAAAAAGGGTATTAAAAAAAAAAGAGGTACCTACTCACCTGTGGTGTTTACTAGAATCACCTCCGATACCACTTATGTGACCTTGGGCAATTCATCCCCTCTCCCTGGGCCTCAGTTTCTGTGTCTATAAAATGACAAGGTGGGACCAGGGAATGTGTGAGGTCCCTTCCCTTGGATTATAGCCTACTCAAAATCCAAACAGTGAATAAAATTTCCCCTTGTTAGGGATGTTCTCTAACATTCTTATTCATAGATCATATTGTCCTAATTGGGTTAAGCACCTCAGAGCCTTTTCAGTGAAATCCATCTACTTTGGAAAAATAAAGTGGATGAAAAAATATATATTTTCTAGACAAGTAGCTGGATGAGCAGGCTGTTGTATTAATTCACCAAGAGGTAGACGATTGGAGACAGAGACAGAGAGAGACAGAGATAGAGAAACAGAGAGAGAGAAAGAGAGAGAGAGAGAGAGAGAGAGAGAGGAGGGAGGGAGAGATCTTAGAGAGACACTGTAAATGTACCCATCCTTGAGTAATTGGAAGAGATTGGTTTGGATTGTATTTGGAAAATTACTAAGTACTTTAAGTGATCATTAGTTGGTCTCTGCTTCAAAAGCCCATCTTTTTAACTCTGGTGTTCTCCTGGTCATATAATCATAGGTTTAAAGCAGAAGAGATCCCGCAGGCTGTATTAATTCAATCCTCTCATTTTACAAATAAGGAAACTAGGGAGGTTAAGTGACCTATCCAAGGAAGTGACTAAAGCAGGATGCGAACTCAGGTCTCCTGACTCCAAAGCCAGTGATTATTCCACTGCCCCATACTAGAGATGCTACATGTCTACAAATTATACCACACCCTGATAACAATAGCTGGCATATACACAGCGCTTTAAGGTTTACAAATCACTTTCCAAACATTATTTAATCTTCATAACAGTCCTAGAAGGCAGGTGTTATTATCACCCCCATTTTGCAGATAAGGAAACTGAGGCAGGAAGAGGTTAAGTAATTTGCTCAGTCATACAGCTATTAAATGTCGGAGGCCATATTTGAACTCAGATTTCCTGACTCCAGGTTCAGAGCTCTGTGTAATGTGTTGAGCTGCCTACGAAAGTGTTTTAACAACCCAGCTAGCAGCTTCGGTGGGGGCGTAAGATCCCTCCCCCACAGCCGGCACCCAGGGGCCTGCCAGGACCCAGGAAGCTGCCGGGAAAGCACAGGTTCTTTTTATCTGCTTAAACAAGGAAAGCACGGTGAAGGGGTTGACCAGCTTACTTTAATCCAGCATTCAGTTAGCATACAAACAACAATCATTTAGTTCAGGGGAAAACGCCAGCATTCAGTTAGCATTCAGTTAGTTCAGGGGAGCATACAGACAAGCATCAAGAGACAGACCAAATACAGATTCATTGACTTACTTCAGGGGAAAAAACCAGCACCCTGAGGTTCAAAACATTCATTTAGTTCGGGGGAAAAAACAAACCAGCACCCCGAACCTCAAAACCAAAATACAAACAAATTACAAATATGAACAGACAGACCCAGTACAATTCATAGTTACCAACATCTGGGCTCAGCCTGAGAGCAAGGGCTGGCCCAGAGTCACGCTTGCTTGCCGCTGCTTCCCACACCAACCGGAAGAGGAAAAGAAAAGAGAGCTCTTCAAGCTGTCCTATCCCCTCTTATAGGGTTTTTGACATCATCAAGTGCCACCTGAATGACCAGGGCCGATTGGTTCTTGACTTGGCCCCTCCCCCTAGCGTAGACCAGGTTCTGGAGCTAACACCTCCCCTCAGCCAGCCCCATGACTCATCACACAGGAAGTTGTCTGCTTCCTGGCATGCTCTTTGGGCTTCCTGCCCTGGAAGAGCAAGCCACAGCGTCCAGAGGCTCAATGAGGTAAGCTGAGTCACTCAAAGAAAACAAAGGCCATCCTGGTTACAGAAAGGCACTGTGATAGGTGGGCAGGAATACAAGGCTAAACCAAAAACCAATCATTTTGCTCAAAGAATTCATATTCTATTGAGAAAGTCAAGATTAGGAATGGGAAGCAACAACTAAAGTTCTACACTATTGTCCTAAGGTATGAGAACCAGCTAGATGGTGCAGTGGATAGACCCGAGGACCTGAGTTCAAATGTGGCTTCAGACACTTACTAGCTATGTGATTCTGGGCAAGTCACTTAATCCTGATTGCCTCCAAAGAAAAATTTTTTAATGAAATTTTTTAATTAAATAAAAAGAACAGGAGGGAGGCCATGGGCATATTGAGCCAATCCTCTATAAAGGGCTTATGAAAAGACAATGAAGGAGAGCAATCTCACCCAATGAGATGAAATAGAAAGACTGAATCAGCTTCAAACAGCTAGTGCCCTCTTTCCTTAGCTACTTTGGATTTAGGTTATATTTATTCTGAATATACTTCTATACTGGTGCCTCCACGGATAGACTCTAAACTTCTTGAGAATGAGAATTGTTTCCTTTGTATTTGCACCCCCAGAGCCTAGCAGAGTGCCTGGCCTATAGTAGACACTAAAGAAATGTTGATTGGTGGATTGGATGAGTGGAGATCCTCACAAAGATCAGGTCACAGATGCATCAGAGTTTCAAGGTCCTCCTTCCCCCTTCCCCTTTCTTTCACCTTCTGTGTTGTTTCCTCACCACCTAGTACACACATCCGATATTCTCATGCTCCTTTTCTTCTGTCTCATATCAAAACCTGAGCTCGAGAAAGGACAGGCTAAGTGCCATTTGTTCTAAAAATGTAAATTCAACTCAAAAAAATTTATTAAGTACTTTGTGCCAGTCGCTATGCTAGGCACCTGAAATATAAAGACAAAAACAAAGTAATCCCTCTTCTCAAGGAGCCAACATATTTCTGGATTATTTACATGAGATCATACTTTTAGAGGGGGAAGGGACCTTAGAGGCCATTGAGCCTAGCCATTCCCCCACTTTAAAAATGCAGAAACAGAGATAGCTAGGTGGCACAGTGAGTAAAGCACCAGCCCTGGAGTCAGGAGGACCTGAGTTCAAATCGGGCCTCAGACACTTGACACACTTACTAGCTGTATGACCTTGGGCAAGTCACTTAACCACAATTGCGCTGCCTTTCCCCCTCCAAAAGAAAATAAAAATAAAAATGAAGAAACAGACCTAAGTGACTTCATCCAGCTAGTCAAGATCAGACATGGGATTTGAATCCAGTTCCTTGGTCTCTGGAGTCAGTATTGAACTATCTGGCCTGGAGGAGATGGCTAACCAAGTCAGGAGGAAGAAAAGGCCCCAGCTTTTCCATTCATTTATTTTCCTTGGACAAACTCAAAGCCTTCCTTTTGTTCTTTATTCAGCATCATACTGTCATTCCTCTGGTGACAGTGATTGATAAATGAGTCATAGTCAGGAAATGGCTTAAAGCAGAAACCTGGAGCTAGATTGCCAGCTTTATGGGATTAGAAATGTCTTTCTCCATTGTCATCTTCTTTGAGCCTTAAATGGATTATTGACTCATCCATATACTGGGTAACAATGCATTCCAAGCACAGGATCAACCAGCAGCTTTGGCTGGCCAAAAGGCTCTCTCTGTTTGGAAAGAAAAAGCATTATCTAGACCCCGAGAAAAGAGGATGGGAAACAGGCAGACGTAGGTGCCTAAGTGGGCCTCCAAAATGCTCTAGTTTCATATAATACTCACTCATCTCGATAAACTGGGAGGGAAGGGAATAAGCATTCACTAAGCCCCTACTGTGTGCCAGGCACTTTACAGATGTCATCTCGTCTGATCTTCAAACAACAATAGGTTCCATTATTATCCTCATTTTACAATTGAGGCAGACAGAGGTTAAGTGACTTGCTCAGGGTCACACAGCTAGAAAGTGTCTGAGGCTGGATTTGAACTCCATTCTTCCTGACTCTAGGCTCGGGGTTCTATCCACTGTACCACCTAGCTACCTCATCTAAGAGGAGCAGAGGCAAAGGGTGGGGGGTTGAACATACCCCTCATCTGCCGTCAAGAGACCTGGTTCTGAATCCAGGCTCTGCCACTTAATAGCTGCGATCTTGGGAATATCACGCGATCCCCATGCCACCATTTCCCATCTGTCAAATGTAGATGATGATGCTAGCTGAAGGGAGAAAGGAGAGGAAGAAGCACAACTTCCTCTGGCTGGGCAGTGACCCATCCCATAGGATTGTAAACTCTGTCAACTCTGGTAACAAACAATCAAAGAGTCACAGAGGTTTTGCAACCACTGTTAACTCCAAAGAGCTTGCACAGCTTAAAAGCAAAAAGCTTTCTTTATTCTGTTGGGAAAGAGAAATTAGATACACGTCAGAGCCTCCTCTAGTAGGAGGCCCGAGGCAGTGGGGTAAACCTTGATTTATATACTTGTGGCTAAACAAAGAATCAAACAGTGAGATGTAGCAACAGTGTTGAGACACATCAACAGTGACAAAAAATCCATTCATAGCAGAGCTTCGTGTTTGGGCCTGTTGGTGTTTTTCCAAGCCCAGGGACCATCACTTCTCTGATTTAGTTGCAGCAAAGTTCATCCAGAACACAAAAGATTGTTGTAATGCCAAGTTCAGGGCACAGCTTGCGTGCTGGGCCTGAGCTCTGGAAAACATGGTATCTAAAAAGAGAGAAGTGGTCTTGGATCTTGACAACTATAGGTGAAAAGCCCTCTGTAAACTGTAAAGTGTCTATCAGCATGAGGCATCAATAGGATGGACCATTTGTCATGATCATTTCAACCACTAGCCATCAGAAGCAGCACATTCATGCTATAGGCAATAGAAATGGAAAATATCCATAATGCCGTTATGAAAGCTCATTATCACATAAATTCAGAAATGCCAAGATTCAGATCGGGTCCCTTGAACCATAGCTATATATAAAGTGCTGATCGAACACAGTTAGCTTGGGAGGTAGATGTCAGTTAGTCCTGGAACTCCAGCCCTATCGCCCAATTCCCTATGGGAAGCTTAATCCAGTGACACACACAATCAAGTGCTTAGGAAATAGGTCTTTGAGAGTCAAGTAAATGGAAGAGAATGGGAAGAGGAAAAAGTGTGGACATGAAGAAAAAGAAGAAAATAAGCATTTATTATGTACCTATGATGTGCCGGGCACTGTGTTAAGTGCTTTAGAACTATCACATTTGATCTTCCCAACAACTTGGGGAGCTATCATTATCCCTGTTTTACAGATGATGAAACAGAGGCAGGCAGTGGTTAAGTGACTTGCCCAGGTTCACACAACTAGTAAGTGTCTGAGGCTGGATTTGAACTCTGGTCTTCCTGACTCTAGTCCCACTGCCGCAACTACCTCCCTCTAGGGGGGGACACATAAGAGTGTAAGTCTGGACCTTTCTACGACATCTTTTTAAAAATAAAAAATTTGCCAACCTGGGTCAGACCCAGAATTTATGTGTGATGAAAGGCTGTGTTAGGGGAGAGTTCAATTGTTCTCCTTGACTTTAGCAGCAGTGAATGACAACCCAAACATTCCTGCTTTCCCTTAGTAACCCTTCATGGGTCTGCCATGTGCTCAACCATCTATCTAAACCTTTTAAAAATCTATTTATAGTTCCATTTGCCTCTTGGGAATTGAAAAGTTCCATAAATTTCCACTGTATAATGTAATATGTCCTTTAATTGTCTAAAATTTAGCCACTCACAGGCCTTGGGAGCTGCTATTTTTTTCTGGTCTTTATTGATCTAATGAATCAGTAGTGCAGTCTCACTTGATGGAATTCATCTTCTTACCCATTGCTCTGACCTCACTGCTCTCATTCCAGTCTCAGAATGACTTCAGTGGGACCTTCATTTATCTAGAATTTAAGTGTTAGCCCTGACAAAATTTTGAAACAGTTTTTCTTCTATCTTCTATTCTCTTCTTTCTACACCTATTTGCCTCTTCTTTGGAAACCCCATACACCAAGTCAATGCTGCCTTCTCTATCCCTTATCGAAACCTGCCCAAATAAGGAACCTCAAATTCTGATTCATTCTGCAGTAGAGATGACTCCTTATGGCTTGATATATTGGCTCTATTCTACAAAAATTATTAGTTCTCTCATTTTAACAAAGGATAAACCAAGGAAAAGGAATGAAACTCTACTGGTGGCATCAGCATTCAATGGAAGTAGTATTTAAGGGACAAAAAGGACCATCTCATCTCATCCAGAACTTAGTACAATGCCTGGCACAGAGTAGGCATTTAATAAATGTTTGTTATTTGGTTGTTGATTGACGTCACCCTACAACCACACCACATGAAAAGCCACTTATTATATCGATGCATTGAAGGGGAGAAGTGACAGTTGTCCCTGATTGGGTTGTTTGTACGAAAAAGACCTTGGGGTTTTAGTGGACTGCAAGTTCAGTGTGTCAACAGGGTGACTCCCCAGACAAAGAAAAAAGCTAATGTAATATTAGTTTGCATTAATAGAAGCAAAGTGTCTGGAACAGTGCAGGTGATAGTACCATGGAACTGTGCCCTGGTCAGGCCATTTATGGAGTCTTACGTTCAAATTAGAATGCCAAATTTCAGGAAGGACTCTGATAAGCTGAGGAGTGTCCAGAGGAGGCAGCCAAAATGGTAAAAGGGGCAGAGAATAAGGGGATAAGTTGAAGTGCTGGGCACATTTAGCCTAGAACAGAAGAAAACGTTTCTGAAGAGGGGTGAGGAGGGGAAGGACATAATAATTTTTAAGTAATTGGAAAGCTGTTATGTCTAAGAGGCATTAAACTTATTTTGTTTAGCCCTGAGGGCTTAACTAGAGCATTTGGTACAGGTCACAGAGAGGCAAATTTCAATTGTATATAAAGGACAAATAACAAATAGACCTGCTCAAAAGTGGAACGGCAACCTCATAGGGACTGAGTTCCCTGTTACTGGAGGTATTCAAGTAGACCACTGCTTGACCACTTGTTAGATATGATATAAAGTGGATTTTTGTTTGGCAGTGGCCTGGACTAAATAACCACTGAATTCATCTCTACCTCTCATATTCTATGGTTTTATGAATGCAATCTGTCCATGGGTAGAATGCCAGGTGGGTGCTGGACGAAGGGCAATGGCACCTGGCAATATAAGACTGGGAGAAGCAAAGGACAGTAGGAAACCATCTCCAGCAAAATTCTTCCTTCAATACTGAGCCCTGTGCATCAAGAGGTAAAGGGGGTAATGTTATCTTTGTACCCTCCTAGTTTCTTGATAGATAGTGAATCAAGATGAGCATCCTAGGAAGTCAGCTCTGAGCAGAAAGGCAGTGGGGCCTGGCTGGCTCTGGCCCTTTGTTGTCTGGGATCCCCATGCCTTTGGCATCACTGATGTGGCCAGGTGGCTGGAGATCTTCCGATGGGAAATAATCTGTCCAGAGAGAGGCTGCCCACTCATCAGGGCCAAGGACCAAGTCAAAGACAAGCAAAGCGGCTGATGAGTGGACATTTTCCTTTAAAACTAATAGCTGTAGAAGGACTTAACATCTCACTCTCTTCTCCCTCAATCCAGAGTGTGGGCCTGGCATGTGACACCAGGGATCTGTGGGGACCTATTTCAAAATCATCACAGGGCTCTCAGCTCCTCTGGTCATTTGAGATCACATCTCTCAACTGCCCTTTGGCTTCAGCTCTTAGAGAGACCCCAGCAAGCCACTGATGGGACTATCTTAATACTTTCAACTGTCAGCATATCTGGGACACATCTGCAGACCACATGTTAATCCAGCTCCCACAAGATAATGTATGTAAAGGGCTCTGCAAACCCTGAATCACTATAGAAATGTCAGCTGGATGACACCTTGTCCATGAGCAGTAGCCTTGTAGTACCACTGTCTCCCCTGAAGGAGAAAGCTCTCTGCATCCAACTTTTTGTGGATGGTGGGACATGGACATTCCCAACCCCTGACCCCAACTTATTATCATGTTGGAATAACCTCCCTGCAAACAGAACAAGCAACTTCATGATTCCAAGCCAATAACTGGAATTCCTTGTCTCTCAGAAAGAGGAAGGAAGGAAGGAAGGAAAGAAAGAAGGAAGGAAGGAAGGAAGGAAGGAAGGAAGGAAGGAAGGAAGGAAGGAAGGAAGGAAGGTAGGAAGGAAGGAAAGAAGGAAGGAAGGAAGAAAAGAAAAGGAAGAATAATATGACATCCTCAAGCTCTGGGCAAATGTTCAAAAACCTTTGAGGAAGTGTCAGCTAAAGGCAGCCAAGTGGTTCAGTGGATAGCATATTGGGCATGGAATCAGGAAGATAAGAGTTCACATTCAACCTTACTAGCTGTGTGAGCCCAGTCACATAACCTTAGCTTGCCTCAGTTTCTTTGGCTCTAAAATGAGAATAACAAAACCATTCACTTCTCAGGGCTGTTTTGAGGATAAATGAGATAATATTCCTAAAGTGCTTTGCCTGGCACATAGTTGGTACTTAACAAATCCTTATTTCTTTCCTTCTAGTCATTTCATACTCTAACTATGGCTGCCTTAAAGTTAGGTGAACTCAGACATGGGGATGACTCTGCAATTCCCTGCTGTCTTTGTGCTATGACAGGGAAGCCTCTGCCCCACTTTCCTAGCTGGGACATCTCTTTATGGATAGCTGGGGGAATTGCCCTAGACCTGTTTGGCCCGTAAAAATGGGTAGTCTATAGCAGAAGTCTCCAAACTTTTGTGATCACATGCCCCATCAGTAAAAAAATTTACTCACATGCTCCTAATATATGTGCATTTACCTACTGATATATATGGACTCCTCTACTAATAATTGTATACATTACAAAATTTACATAAAACTAGAAACTTAAGAAGAATGAGATAAAATAGAGTATCTTATTCTAGAATCAATACGCAGCCATTGGGGTTTATTGAGAAAGAGCAGTAACACGGTAGGAAGCTCACTTTGGTAACTGTATAAAGAGTGAATTGGAGAGAGACCTGAGGCAAGGAGACCAATTAGAACACTATTGAAATAGTCCAAGTGAGAGGTAATGAGGTCCTCAGCTAAGAATTCTGGGTAGCTGTGTGGGTAGAAAGGAGACAAATAAATATGAGGTCTGTTGTAGAGGGAGATATGACATCTGGTGACTACTTAGATATATGAGAGGTCAAGGACGATACCACAACTGGGTTACTAAAAGGATATGATACCACGACTGAAAAATCTGGGTTACTAAAAGGATATGGGTATGCCCAACAGACAGAGGCAAGTTTGGAAGAGAAGTAGGTTTAGCAGACAATGGTAAGGAGTTCCTTATTGACAATGTTGAATTTGAGATGCCTAAGGACTCTTACTAGCTGTATGACCCTGGAAAAATCACTTAACCTTGTTTGCCTCAGTTTCCTCATCTGTAAAATGAGCCACAGAAGGAAATGGCAAACCACTCCAGTCTCTTTGCCAAGAAAACTCCCCCGGTAGGGGTCACAAAGTGTTGGACACCACTGAGAAACAACCATGTAACAAGAACAAAGAGATGTTCAGTTCAAGATGTCCAACAGGTGGTTGGTGATGGAGGACTGGAGATCAGGAGAGAGACCAGGGCAGGATAGATACAGGTAGAGAAAAATATATTTTTAAATCTAGATCCAGGAGTCATCTGTGTAAAAATGATCATTAAACCCATGGGAGTTAATCAGACCACCAAGGAAGAGGGTATACAGAGAGAAAAGGTCCTGGTTCAGAGCCTTAAGAATATCCAAAATTAGGAAGCATGATGTGGCTAGCATTCAGCAAAGGAAACTGAGGAGAAACAGTCCAGTTGGTAGGAGAAAAACCAAGAGAGTAGTTTTAAGAAAACCCTCAAAGGAGAGCAAGGATCCAGGAGAAAGTGATTAATAATGTCAAATGCTGTGAAGAATCCCGGAAAGATGAGGATTGAGAAAAATCCATTCGATTTTGGCAATTAAAGGATTACTGAGAACTTTAAAAAGAATAATTTTTGTTGTATGAGGAATCAAGGATAAGGTGGAGGCTGAGAACCTCAGAGATTCAAAGCATGATAGCATCTTCCTTAGAAGTAGGGAAGTTCAAAAAGAAGATGTGGGTTTGGGGGAGAAATGTAATGTAATCCCAATCCATTCAAGCCACTCCATAAAGGAAAAATGGCAGTTGGTGGGTGGGAAGGTGCTTTTATTTCCCAGTCACTGTCCCAGAAGTCAGCACCCAGAACCCACTATTCAGGTGAACTAGGGAACAGGGTATAGAGGATGCTGGGGTTGGGATGGGGGTGGAGGGTGGGGAAAAGCAGAATTTGTCTGTCCAGCTGCTTTGAGTGCCTGGGTCGGATTAGGAGATATCCTTCCTGCCCCAAGGGCTGCCCCCCCCCCCATTACAGCCACAGAAGGCCGACCTGTTGGAACTATGGGAGGAGAGAGGGAATGTTGAAGGGGCTTGTATCCTAGTGATGGAGACAAACACATGATTAGCTGGAGAGAGACCTGATCTCTCACCCTTTGGGGTCAATCCATTGTCACCATTTAGGAGATCTCAGTACTAGAGCCCCTGGCTTGATTTGGGGGAGTCTGTGTTCAAAGGCTGGTTCTACCAGTTACTACCTGGGCATGCACTTAATTTCTGGACCCCAGTTTCCTCATCCAAGTTGAACCGGATGGCCCCTAAAGTATCTGCCAGCTCTAAATCCCGTGACCTTAGGATGACTGCCAAAGCCAACAGGGTAGACTAAGAGAGATAGCTTCTCCTCTTTTTCCCAGCTCCAAAACTTTACTAAACGCTTCAGACGCCATCTGGTGGCCAGATGAGTTTTCAGATGCTGTCTACATCTGCATTCTTTTCTTCTAGAAAATCTCTGTAGCTGGTCAAGGATCATAGATTTAGAGCTGACAGTATCCTTAGAGGTCATGAAATCCAACCCCTTCATTTAACAAATGAAGAAACTGAGGCCCATAGAGGCTCAGAGCTTACTTAACAGAGGTTGTTGTTGCTGTTTGTCCTTTGTTCTCAAAGAGGACCATGACATCAGGAAGATGATGCCATGCCTTGCAAATGAATTGGATTGCAATGAGGAAGGGTTGTGCAAAGTCACCAACCTCACTTTCCCCTCCAGAGCCATCTGGGTCCAATGACCATATACAGATCAGGACAACTGGAGATAGCACCCAATGTAATGGGAGACCTGGGCCTTTTTGAGCTAAGGTCTTTCCCATGTCTCAGTTTGCCTGAAGCCAATTCAGTGATTAAGCCTAGGTAAAAATGAGGCAAACAATGGCCTCTTTTGCCTAATTAAAAAATCAGTCTGGGAAGGAAAGACCCTCAGGGTTTCTGGCCAAAACAGAAACAATTGCTATTCACACTCACTCTGAGCCATCAGAGACCAAAAAATAGCCAAGTAGGGCTTGATCTGAGACCTACTGTTGGACAATCAATGAGAGCCAGAGTGATTTTGGATTTAAGGCAGTCCCTAAAAAAGAATCTAGCCCAAATATATCTTGCTAGGTTTCAGTGATCAAAAGTTATATTCCTTTGGGCAAAGCACTCCACAGGCAAAGGTATGATTCCCTATCTGGACAGAGGGAGATAGAGGAGAGAAGGAGAGACTGATGGAAGTAGGGAAGGATGGAAGGATGGAAGGAAGGAAGGAAAGAGCTGTGCTGTCCACCTGGAACTGATCAGTTAGGTTCCCAGTGAGGCAGCTTCTACCACTCATAAGTTGTTGTTTGTCCTTCATTCTTGAAGAGGACTATAACATCAGGAAGGTGAGACTCAGGTAGTATGGAGCAAAGTGAGGGCTTTCAACACTGGGATTCCAAGACTGTTCTTTCCATTAATACACCATGTTATCTCCCATAGGCATTTTTTAAGCTGTTCTGGAGATCTCTGGGGTCCTTAAAACACATTCAGCTCTCTCCCAATTTGATCTTTCTATTTCTGAGACTTAAGAAGGTTCTGTCTGAGGAGAAGCCCTGGCTTTGTCTAATCCATACTCTTACCCTTCCCTGTTGACCTGGACCAAAGGTGTCCAACATGGGGCCTCAAGAGCCATATGTGCCTACAACACTTCTGAACACTGCAGGACCAGATTAAAATGCAACTGGAGAATCCAGAACAAAATAAATGAAAATACAATAGAGCATAGATAACATTACATTTTAAAACTAAGTAAATATGCAGTCTACAGGGATCCTTATGTATGGCTTAGGGGCCCATCTGACATCACTGCCTTGGACAAAGAAGAGTTGGCTGTCCAGCTATTCTACAGGGTTTGGACCAACTCTCCTGACTAAGAATGTTGTTCTCTGATTGATAGAAACTCAGAAGGAAAGAGAGAGAATTTAGAGTCAGAAGGCCTGGGTTCAAATCTTGGTTCTGATATTTATCCCTTCTGGCTTTAGTATCCTCATCTATCAAATGAAGGAGTCCCTCAGTTAGAAGGGACCTGAGAGGTAGATCAGCTAATCTAAACCTCTTCACGTTATGAATGTGGAAACTGAGACCCACAGATGTGACCTAGGCCAAGGTTACATTTCCAGTAAATGTGTTCTAACCCAGTCCCTCAGAGGATGCTAAATCTAATATTTGTCCAAATCTACACCGTTACAAATACCTCCTAGATAGCCACAGCCTTGGGGCACTTTTTGCAGGCAGTTACTTGCCTGTAACCTCGGTGGGTGGTGATTAGACCCATTGCATTTCTTAGCTTGGTTTGGATCCAGCCAAAATCCTGGCTGGCATCCACACTTGTTCCACACTCTCCAAATTGCCTTACTTGTTGGGGGTGGGGTGAGGGGGTGCGGCATAGATCATAAGATCTTTGGATCTTTGTAGATTCAGAGCCAAAAGAGATCTCAGAAGACATCCCCACAATTTGGAAGAAAGGAGGAATGAGTGGAGATCAAAGCCGCACTGGCTGGACCTGGGCTCCCTGGTTCAGTCAGCCTATTTAAATCCCCCTCCCCTCCCCCAGCAGCCCTCTCTTCATCTCTTTCTGCCACCAGGGCTCTAATCTTTTTCTCCCTTCCACCCAGGAGATACCCCCCCACCCCCAACCCAGGGCTTCTTGTTCCTTTTCTCAAAAGCCCTAAAAATAAAGCTCTGAGAACACAGTTATTCTGGTCTTGCTGCTAAACTGAGCCCTGGGAAAGGAAGGAGTTCTCAAGTTTCCTGGCTGGGCCCAGCAGAGAAAGCCAAGCAGGAAGGGGGAGGAGGCACTGGGTCCTCGATTAGCCCAAGAAACAACCTGGATTTCGGATGCTGAGGAGACAGGGGAGGGGGAAGGGATCTGTTATGTCATGATCTCAAGTGAGGGACAGCCAAGTAAGTGGATCCTGGAGATGCACCACCTCAGCCAACATCAGGTGGTCCCCAGACCCTCTTGTCCTAGTTACCAACCCCTAACTGCAGAGGGTTTGGTCTCCAGAGCCTAGAAGTAGCATTAATCAGGAATATTACAGAGAATGCTGCTCAAGTATGGGTTGTACTAAATGACCTCTGGGGCACATTTCAACACAGGGGATGATAATTCCATAAGCTCTGTGGGGATTCCAGTGAGGCAGCTCCTGGAGGGAGCAGATTCCAGAGTTTGTGGAGAGACCTTGGGGCAGTCACTGACCTCATGATGACTCGGTGCCCTGATACTGAAGAAGTTACTGTCTCTTCCTGAGCTCTTCTCTCTATCTCCAGGAGTCTCATCTCTTACCTGACAGGGTCTGGCTACAATGGAATTCCATCAGGGTATCCAGAAGGGAAAGGGTGGAGCAGGAGAGAAGGCAGAGAACAAGGACTGAGGAGGAGAGGGACAAGATGGGAGGTGAGAAGCATCTGAGAAAGGGTTCCTGGAAAGAAAATGCCATGGAAGGCAGGGAACAGTTTCCAAAGCTGAACCCCATACCCTTCCCCGAAGCATTTTCTGCTCTCCAGCTGCTACAAGACTAAACCTGAAACTCAAGTAGATTGTACCATTCCCCTTGACTCTTTGGGCTTAGTATGCAGAGAATTCCCTTGGGGAGACTTTCTCCAGGTCACTCGTTAAGACATGGGTAGCCAGTCACTGTCAGGCACAAGCCCTCAATGACCTACCTAACCCACCCCAACAATGGATTGACACCAAGATGCTGTTTTCTGCAAACTAGGGGGAACAACTTGTCCATCAGCTGTGTAGAATTTGGAAGGGAATGTTGGGGTTGTGGGGAATGCTTTGATCATTGACATTGCTTTGACAATGACTTGAGTATGAGCCCATTTGCCATAGGGACAAAGGTGGTACAGATAAGAGTGTGTCCCTGAATGTTGGGGATTAATATTTGTACTTCTGTTCTTGCCATATCTTCTCAGTAAATATAATTAGCTTTATAAAATTAGCTTCACAAAAGTTAATTGACATTAATTGGTTTAATGTTATTAGGGTGCTGACCATGGAGTCAGTCAGTTATATTAAAGGAGATACAAATTATAACTGTCATTTGATATCGGGGAGAACGCACTTTAATGGGAACTTGAGCCAATAGCATTAGAAAAGTTGAACTTTAAAACCCCTAGAACCCTGAGGGGAACATGGGAATCTGACTTGCTATTGGAGAGGTATGGGTGGATAAGGACTCCAGGGTCCATGACTAATCTGGCTGTGGGACCCATCTTGCCAGGGAGAGTGGGGTTTGAGATAAGGAATTACAGGGTCTATAAAGGCTTAACCTTTAAATCCTCTGTAATTTTGACAAGAGTTATCTTTTCAGACTCACTGTACATTACTGCCCTTTCCTTTCTTGCTCTCACCTTACCTTCACACTGGCTTTGTCCCCTGCCTAGAATCCAGACATTATCATTCAAGAATCCCATTTGTTCTTCAAGGCATGGCTCAAACACCATCTTCAACATGAAACCTTTCCTGATCTCCTCTCCCACTAGTGCCCTGGCAGATGGAGCAAACAGGATGCAGGATGTGAGATATGAGATAAAATGCAGGAGGTGAACAGTCAGAAAAGTGCCCAAGAAGATTATGCATTGATGCTCCCACCTCCCTTACCTGTATGCATTCACAAAGCACCTCCAGCTACCTGGTACTTTCCAGGACCATTCTTTCCCTCCCCTCAACAGTTCTCCTTGCTTATCTGTATGCATACAAAGACATTCTAGATTACCTGATATTCCAGGCATTCTCACCCCCCCCTTCTTCTGCTCCCCCTACCCTATCCCATCAAACTGTATGTAGACCAGACACCTAACCTGGCTAAGTACTCTGTCTCCCATGTCCTCTACTGTCTTGTACTCATGAAGTTAGGATGGTTTGCACACAAGTATATAACATTACACTTATCCCTATTAAATTTAATCTTATTAGACTCAGACCAATACTCCAGCCTACCAAGCTCTTTTTAGATTCTGACAGCCATATAATGTGTGAACTATACCCCCAACTTTGTGTCATTTGCAAATCTGATGAGCATCCCATGCTTTTGTCCAAGTCACTGCTTTAAAATATTAAAAAGCTGGGGGTGGAGCCAAGATGGTGGTTGGAAAGGAGGGACTTGCCTAGGGCTCTCCCCCAGGAGCCTCCAAACACCGATAAAAAATGGCTCTCAACAAATTGTAGAACTGCAGAACCCACAAAATAGCAGAGGGAAGCAGGGCTCCAGCCCAGGACAGCCTGCATGGTTGCTGGGTAAGGTATATCACATGAGACTGGGAGCACAGCAGAGCCCAGTGGGGGCTATGCCCAGACCAACCAGACCAGGAGCCGGGCAGAACAGGCCCTAGTTCCTTGAATCAGTGACCTGTGGCAGTTACCAGACTTCTCAACCCACAAACACCAAAGACAACAGAGAAGGTTAGTGAGGAAAAAAACTGTGGGGACAGAGTAAAAGGAGTTTGGGGTTCAGCCACCACCCTGGGGGCGGAGGAGGTGATGCAGCTACAGAACTACATCTGTAGTTGCTTCTGGCCCTAGGCCCACCTGGTGGGAGGAAATAAGTGGCGGATCTGAGTGGGAGTGCAGAGACTGCTCAGATCTGAATCATGGTCTGGGTTGGCAGTTCTTGGGGGAGGAGGAGCACTGGTATGGCAGAGCTTGCCTTGTAGAAATAACTGTGAAAACAACAGGGCAGCCCCTCAACCTTGGGACAAAGTACTCTCTACTCTACAAGCAGCCATACCCCAACAAAAAACTCAAGGGTCAAGTAGTTGGCTGAGAACAGGGCCAGGCAATGAAAACGGACGCAGATTCAGACTCAGACTTTGGAATCTTTCTTTGGTGACAAAGAAGAACAAAACATACAGCCAGAAGAAGTCAGAAAAGTCAAACAGCTTACATCAAAAGCCTCCAAGAAAAACATGAACTGGTCTCAGGCCATGGAAGAGCTCAAAAAGGATTTGGAAAAGCAAGTTAGAGAAGTAGAGGAAAAATTGGGAAGAGAAATAAGAGTGATGCAAGAAAACCATGAAAAACAAGTCAATGACTTGCTAAAGGAGACCCAAAAAATACGGAGGAAAATAACACCTTAAAAAATAGACTAACTCAAATGGCAAAAGAGCTCCAAAAAACCAGTGAGAAGAAGAATGCCTTGAAAGGCAGAATTAGCCAAATGGAAAAGGAGGTCCAAAAGACCACTGAGGAAAACACTACCTTAAAAATTAGATTAGAGCAAGTGGAAGCTAGTGACTTTATGAGAAATCAAGATATTATAAAAACAGAACCAAAGGAATGAAAAAATGGAAGACAATGTCAAATATCTCACTGGAAAAACCACTGAATTGGAAAAGAGATCCAGGAGAGATAATTTAAAAATTGTTGGACTACCTGAAAGCCATGGTCAAAAAAAGAGCCTAGCTATCATCTTTCAAGAAATTATCAAGGAAAACTGCCCTGACATTCTAGAGCCAGAGGGTAAAATAGAAATTGAAAGAATCCACCAATCACCTCCTGAAAAAGATCCCAAAAAGAAAACTCCTAGGAATGTTGTTGCCAAATTGCAGAGCTCCCAGGTCAAGGGGAAAATACTGCAAGCAGCCAGAAAGAAACAATTTGAGTATTGTGGAAACACAATCAGGATAATCCAAGATCTAGCAGCTTCTACGTTAAGGGATCAAAGGGCTTGGAATATGATATTCTGGAGGTCAATGGAGCTAGGATTGAACCCAAGAATCACCTACCCAGCAAAACTGAGTATCATGCTCCAAGGCAAAATATGGATTTTCAGTAAAATAGAGGACTTTCAAACTTTCTCAGTGAAAAGACCAGAGCTGAATAGAAAATTTGACTTTCAAACACAAGAATCAAGAGAAGCATGAAAAGGTAATCAAGGAAAAGAAATTGCAAGGGACTTACTAAAGTTGAACTGTTTTGTTTGCATTCTTACATGGAAAGATGATATGTAGAATTCATGAGACCTCAGTATTAAGGGAGTTGAAGGGAATATACACACATATATACATATATATATATATATATATACACACACACACACATATAGACAGAGGGCACAGGGTGAGTTGAATATGAAGGGATGATACCTAAAAATATAAAACCAAATTAAGGGATGAGAGCGAAATATATTGAGAGAGCGATAAAGGGAGAGATAGAATAGGGTAAATTATCTCACATTAAAGTGGCAAGAAAAAGCAGTTCTGTTGGAAGGGAAGAGGGGGCAGGTGAGGAGGAATGAGTGAATCTTGCTCTCATCAGATTTGACCTGAGGAGTGAATAATATACACACTCAATTGGGTATCTTACCCCACAGGAAAGGAGGAAGGAGATAAAAAAGGGGGGATGATAAAAGGGAGGGCACGTAGGAGGAGGAAGTAATCAAAAGCAAACACTTTTGAAAAGGGACAGGGTCAAGGGAGAAAATTGAACAAAGGGAAATAGGATAGGAAGGAGCAAAATATAGTTAGTATTTCACAACACGAGTATTGTGGCAGGCCTTTACATAATGACACACATGTGGCCTATGTTGAATTACCTGCCTTCTTATGGAGGGTGGGTGGGGAAGAAAGAGGGAAGAGAATTTGGAACTCAAAGTTTTAAAAGTAGATGTTAAAAAAAAAGTTTTTGCATGCAACTAGGAAATAAGATATACAGGCAATGGGGCATAGAAATCTATCTTGCCCTACAAGAAAGTAAGGGAAAAAGGGATGGGAGGGAGTGGGGTGACAGAAGGGAGGGCTGACTGGGGAACAGGGCAATCAGAATATATGCCATCTTGGAGTGGGGGGAGGGTAGGAATGAGGAGAAAATTTGTAATTCAAACTCTTGTGAAAATCAATGCTGAAAACTAAAAATATTAAATAAATATATAAAATATTTAAAAGCACAGAGCCAAGGATAGATTGTCTTTCCCCTAGACATCTCTGTCTTGTTAACATTGAACCATTAACAACTACTCTTTGAGGCCAGTCATTCCACCAGTAAAGAAACCATCTTAGTGTGTTAACATCTAACCAGTGTATCTCCATCTTCTCCATAAGAATAGTATGATGTACTCCATCAAAAATTTGACTGAAATCTAGGTAGATTATATCTAAAAATTCTACTCATCTACCGTTTTAGTAGCTCTATTGAGAAAAGGAAGTGGCATTAGTCTGGCATGACTTGTTCTCGATGAACCCATGATGGCTCCTTGTATTCTAGTTAACAAGCCCATCTTTCACCGTACATGACTTCGTACAGAAACCTGAGAAGTAAGCAAGGTATCTCCATTTGGAAATGAAGAAATCAAAGTTTAGAGAAGTTATAGGCATAATAGCGGGACTGACCAATGAAGGCTCAGTCTTTAAAATATGTCTCTGCCTGATTTCAGTCCTAAGAGTATCCTCTACCTACTTCCAATCTAAACATATAGAAACTTTGGTGAGCTTATTTCTGACCATGAGTAGCTGAGAAGTTGGTATTGGGTGATGACAGAAAAATATTTTAATTGTCTTTAGAGTAGGAAGAACTGATGATTCAGGAGGTTCAGGGCCAGAACTAAGTGTGAATACAAAGGGATTGCCCCCATCTCTCTTCCTTGGTGGCTTCAAGTGAGAAGGGGCTACCCTGATTGCTGCCTCTTGTGCATAAGTATATGACATCTCTCTTTCTTTTGTTCTTTCCTGATTATAGGGGAATGAGTATTCCAAGAGAGGAGCACCTAGGTAGATGTATACATTTGGGAAATCCTTATTGAAACCAGAAAACAAAGGTGGTGGCTGTAGCTGCCACAGCCGAGGTGGCTAACAAGAGAGGGAACCCCTAAAGACAGATGTGGAAAGACAGTCACCCGAAGATGGTGACAACTTCAGGGATTGAGACCCCTTGTGGTAGAGAAAATCCCAGCCGTGTTCTAGAAAGGCAATGATCCTCAGAGACCAACAGAAAACTACACCAAGAGGCCTTTTGGGGAAATCCTTGTTCTGAGACATGAGGGACTTTGGTTAATTCATAATGAAGAGTACAACAGTAGGAGCTCAGAAGCTGAACTATTTAGAAGCCCAGCCCCTCAGGGTTACCCCCATAGAACCCTGAAGAGTGAAGTAATAACCTACCGATGGAGACCCCAACTTATGACCTTGAGAACCCAGTTAGGAGACAATGAAAAGATATCATCTGCCTGAGGTTGCTTGGTTTTTCTGTATCCCCTTACAGTGCTAAGCACACAGTTGAGGTGCAAAAAATACTTGTTGATCGATGAATTTATTGACTATTGTCTTCAAGCGGTCAGGTTATCACAGTTGAGTCCCAACATCTTGGGCTCCAAAAGCTGCCATTTGAGATTATGTCACTAGAGGGAGCTCCAGGACAAGCGCTGAATATGCTGAGTTATTGACATGCTATCTTGAACTTTCATTCACATACGAATGGCACCATTTTTTTTTTTCTGGTGCACGGTTTCTTCAACCAAAATGCATTCGTTGGTTTTGTTTTTTGTTTGATATTTTGATAACTGTATTTAAATATGGCTGGTTTCCCTTGTAATCATGTGCATTTTATTTTATGCATTTAAAAACATAATTCTGAGAAGGGGGTCCTTAGGTTTCCCCAGACTTCCAAAAGGGTCCATGACATGAAAAATATTAAGAACTCTTGCTGGATCTGGTTCTTGTTGTGGCTCATTTGGGGCAAATTCTTAGAATTTTAGAGCAGTCTAGTCCCTTCATTTAACCAAGACTGCTCTTTGGAGTCATCTGCCCCAGCCCCTCCTTTGCTGGAACTCCATCTCTGGCAGAGGAGGAGGGGGAGGATCAGAGTGGGGTTAATGGTGGACACCTGTAGGAGGTGAACTTGAACTCATTTGGCATCTCCTCATCCCACCGCCTCTCTCCAATACCTGCATCTTCAAAGCAGGAACTTCCTAAGAGAAGGAGCAGGGTTAGGATGAATGGATGAGGAACCTCTCTGTGAGGTGGCCCTTTTCCTGAAGGTCTTCATGGTAGATAATTTTCAGGTGGTATTTTTGGGATAGAGTGGCACCCTCATGGAGGAAGAGAGAGAACACACACTGGGCTCCCATGATTCCTCATGCCTGCTGAGGTATTGTGTGTGTGTGTGCATGTGTGTGTGGGGGGGAGTGTGTGTGGGTGTGGGGGGGTGGGGGTGTGTGTGGATGGGTGTTGGAATTAGGGAGAAAAATCCCTTGTGGATGTGCTTCTAGGAGCCATGGAACTGAGGATGGGGAGAAGGCTGCCAGCTACCCTGAACTGTGCAGTTAAAAGCAGGATAGCCTTGGAAAAGCAGCTTGATATAAAGTGTACTAGATCGACCCTAAGAAAAGTGCTATGATCACTTCACATTTTATAAAGGATGAAACTGAAGTTGAGAAAATATAACTGACCTGCCTTTCAAAGGCAGGACTTGAACTCAGGTCTTTCTGCTTTCAATTCTAGCATTCCACTGTATTATGTTATTTCTCTAAAGTGAGAGTTTTTTTGTTGCTCAATTATTTGTGTTCAACTTTTCATGACCCTTTTTGGGGTTTTCTTGGCAGAGATACTGGAGTAGTTTTCCATTTCCTTCTCCAGGTGATTTTACAGATGAAGAAACTGAGGCAAACAAGGTTAAGTGATTTGCCCAGGGTCACACAGCTAGTAAGTGTCTCAAGCCAGATTCAAACTCAGGAAAATGAGTCTTCCTGACTCCAGGCCCAGTGGCATTCTAACCACTGAGCCACCTAGCTGCCCTAATCTTGACTTCCACTGAGGTCCATGATATGAAAAATATTAAGAACTCTTAATCTTGACCTCCACTGCACCACGTCGGTGGCCCTTCTCTCCATCTTGACCCTACCTCTTGTAGGGTTCCTGTGGTAGTATTTGCTAGAATTCAGCATGCCCTTCTTTCCCCTTTATGCCACCCCATTCAGAGGCAGCTAGGTGATACAGTAGATGGAGTATTGGGCTTAGAGTCAGGAAGAAGTGAGTTCAAATTTGTCTTCTATATTTCCTGTGTGTGTGACCCTGGGCAAGTCACTCAACATATCTGACTCAGTTTCCTCAAATGTAAAATGGAGATAATAATAACACCTACTTCCCAGACTTGTAACCATCAAATGAAATAACTGTAAGCACCTGGCACACAATAGGCACCACACAATCCTCCCCTCCCCCATGAAGACTAGAAGTATGGAGGCTTTATATTGTAATGAAAAGAGGAGTCCTAGCCTCACCTCCGCCACTGGCTTGTGCAGAAGCCTTGGGGAAATCACTCCACCTAACCAGTCCTCAGATTGCTGAGTTATTAAATGAGTACATGGGACTAGAAGATTATCTTTTACCTTATTATCTTCCAGCTCTAGGACTCTACAAGTCTGATTGACCCTCAGCAAGCACACAAGGTGTCTGAGAAGCCCAGAGGTCAAACGTGAAGGAATTCCCTCCACCAACCCTTCGAGAGATTAGTGGATACTTGCCTGAGACTCAAGAGCCTGTGTGACTTTTGCCGGCAGGTCACACAGCTTGTCAACATTGGAGGAGTGATTTGAACCCAAAGCTTTCTGCACCCAGGTCCAGTATTCTATGTCACACTGTCTCAGAATTTTAACCTGCCTTTAGAAGACTATCTTCAGGTTGACAGAGTACTTGTCTCACAACTGATCCCTCCGGAAAATCTAGAGGGTTAAGTGAGTGTTGCATGTCATTGCAGAGTTTTCTGGGGTTTGGGAGATATTTGAGAATGCCATACAAATGCCCTTCATTTCCTGAGCAGAACTTCTTTCTATAGCCCTGATTCTGAAACTTTCAGTCGGTTTAATGGTTCCCATTCAACCTCTAAGCTTCCGAGTATTGCCAGGGCTGCTGGGGTGGTAACCTGGAGAATTTCTCCTCATCCCACAAATTTTTGCCCACTTGGGGCAATAGGGTAGGAGGTGGGAGGGTGGGTTTAGCTTGTGTCTTCTGCCATTTGTGGCTTCCCAATCTGATGCTTTAGCTCTCTTTTCCCTTCCGCGACATGAACAAAATAAACTGTACAGCTCAGAAGAAAACAATCCGTCATTTAGTCAAAACATTTTCATGACAAAAAATTCCCTTCCAATCTTCTCTCTGGCCATTTTGCTTCAGTCTCATTTGCATGAGAAAAAAACTGTCAGAGAGATGAGTAACATGGGAAGGAGGGAGGAAGAAGGCTGAGACTAGATCTGTTCTGCCTAATGTCTCTCCCTGTTTAACTTGGTAGTTACTGCTGGGAGCCTGATGTAGATACAGACGCAAAGCTGGAGGGAAGCTTACAGTTATCTTGTAGTCCAACTTTTCCATTTCACAGATGAGGAAGCTGGGGCCTGAGGTCACACAAGTATTTTACAGCAGAACCAGGATCGGTGCTTGGGGGACCCAGTTGTTTACCCAATTGTAGACCATTTGTGCCTGTGTTCAGGGCATAGGCCCAAATAGAAGAAACTGCTGGAAAAGGCATCTAGCTATGCCTGGGTCTCTTCCCTGTATGGTTTATATCAGCCCATCCCCTACAGCATCAGTCCTGGCAGAGCTCACCATCACATACAAACTGTTACTATGCTTCTAGCAAACAAAGAGACCAGAGTCCTGGGGAAAAGGAAAGGAAAATGACCCAAGTGAAAACTTGAAAAAATAAACCCAGTGGAAAGGTGGTGAGAGCCAATGAGCCAGGGAAGTTCAGAGTGAGTGCCATGACCCCATGGCCCAAAGTCCCCCAAATGTTCCTTGAAAAAGAGTCAGTGTTGGGAAGGGAGTCTTTGAGAAGAATGTTTCCACAAAGGCTGCCAGGACTGGGACAACTTCTGGTTGGCTTCATAGTCAATGTCAATGATTGGTTGGATTTCAGGTTTCAGAATCTGGAAGAAGAAAGACCAAGATATGTCAGGGCCAAATCACAGATATACTTGTCCTCCAGCCACTTTGGGCGCTGGATTTATGACTGTCAGCTGTCATCCTGGAGAAGTTAACTTCTGGGACATATGCCTAGTGTACCTTTTTAAGTACTGGGTGAGCACAGAGGAATAGGTGAATGGGCTAGGTTCTGGAGTCCAAATGTTTATCCACTCAGCTACAACCATGAGAATAAGCGAGAGCTTCAACAAGAGCTCTATTGTCCTAGTGTGGACAACTTGCTGTGAGTTAACTGGTGTAACTGCCTGAGAAATTTCTTCCTTTATTACTATTACTTTATTACTATGTTGATGGACTAATGAATATACAGAAAGGCACTGACAGCCTAAATTCCCCCTTTCCTTTCCCATACAGAAGAAGGTTTGTCCTGGAGAACAGAAGACTTGGGTGGGACATAACAACTGTCTTCAAGTATCTGAAAGGCTAATGGCTAGATGGAAGGAGAGAGTAGACTTGTTCTGCTTAGTCCCCTAAGAACAATGGGCAGAAAATACAAAGAGGCAAATTTGGGCCTGATGTCCAGAAAAATTCCAAACAGAGATGTTCAAAGGTGAAATGGGCTGCTTAGAGAGGGAGCGAGCTCCCTCTTCTTGGATGTATCCAAGCAGAAGCTAGATGATCATTTGTCAGGTAGTTATCTTTCAGTGGGTACTCATTTTGGAGTTGGGTTGGGCTAAGTGGAGGCTGAAATTCTGGGGTTCTGGGTATAGCAGAAGACTCACAATCTTTCGTAACAGGGGGTTGGTAAAAGACGAGGTAGCCATGATTGGGCCATGAGTGATGGGAGTAGCATTTGTAATTCGTATAGCCTTAATTTTAACACATCTATGCTAACCTAATGAAACTTGTTTAACCATGACAACATCTGGATCTGGAAGGAATGGGACTGGCTGGTAAATGGGGGTTGAGTCATGAAAGAAATAGTATTGGCAGATATTCCTAGATATAGAATCTAGATCATAACAGAATGGGGAAAGCGTGGAGCAATTGAGGGCCACTTGTCTCATGAACTTGGCTACTGCTGACAGGGTAAACTTGTTACATGTCATTTTATAGTAAAATAGAAATTCCCTCCTGACCCCCTTATTGGGACACTAAGTCACTTTCACCTCTCTGTGCCTCAGTTTCCTCATCCATGAAACTAAGGCGTTAGACTTGGTGACCTCTGAGCCTGAAATCTATGAGACCTCCTGACTTCTCTGAAGTACCACCGCAGCCCTCAAGCCAACCCCTAACAGATGAGAGATCTCCTGCCATAGGGTTTCATTCCCTTCTCTTCTTGCCTGATCAGAGATGTATAGAAATTTACCTTTCCTTTGATGGGGGAAATGTTATGGTGAAATAATTTGCAGAATCAATCAGTCACCAAGCCTTTGTAAAACACTTATTCCATGCCAGGTACTGGAGATACAAAGATAAAAGTGAAATCCTCCCTACCCCCAGGAAGATTATATTCCATCAGGAAAACGTGGTCGCATGTAGTTCCATACTAAGAGCTAACATGTATGTAGTGCCTTTAGTTTTGCAAAATATTTTTCCAAATATATATTCTTAGGTTATTACATACACATATATAAACATATATATAAACATAAATACATGTAAATAATATATGGAGATAAATCTTTCCATTCTTTTTTTTTCAAATATACAGGGTGTCCCTAAAGTCTGGACACATAGGAAAAAAGGCATATTTTGAAATATTTGGAATATTAACAGACCTTAGCCCCTTGACTCATTTTTCTGGGATGTGCTAAAGGAGAAGGTGTATTCAATGAAAATCACAGATGCAACACACTTGACTGAACGCATAAAGAGTGAATGTGCTAAAATTGACGTCAATGTGGAGTTACTGCATCGAGTTCACATGAATCTGACAAAGCTCATCAACCTTTTATCCCAAATGATGGAAATCATATTGAAGGTGTTATTTGTTAATATTCCAATTAAATAAAATGTTATTGAAAATTTCATTCGTTTCATTTCTTGAAAATATGCATTTTTGTCCATGTGTCCGGACTTCAGGATCACCATGTATAGTACATAGATATACACATATATATGAGTATACATGCATGTACGCATGTGTATATACAAATACACACATACATAAACATATATACATGGATATATATGTAGATAGATTCATTTGATCTTCATAACAATCCTGGGAAGCAGGTGCTATCATTATCTTCATTTTACAGATAAGAAAATCAAGGCAGGCAGAGGTTAAGTTCCTTGTCCAGGACCATTCATCTCACAAGTGTACAAAGCAGGACTCAGACTCAAGTCTTGCCGATTCCCTGGCAATCACTCTATCCTGCTGCATCACTTAGCTGTGGATACATAAAACACATAAATCCAAAGGGTACTTTTTAGGAGACAAAACCTTGCAGCTTGGCAGATCAGGAAAGACTTCCTATAGGATGTGGTATAATCTGAGCTTTGCAGAAAAATAGGGATTCTAAAAGGTCAACGAGGAGAAAGAAGGCATTCCAGGCATGAGTGACAGCCTGCATGAAGGCACTGAGATTGAAGATAGAAAGTTTTGCTTAAAGAATGGTGAAAAAAGACCATAGAGGACTTGAAAAGGAATAAGTGTAATAAGAATAAAAAGGTGGGTTTGAGCCAGGTCATAAAGGGTTGTATTTGACCATAGAGATAATAGAGAGCCACTTAAATCTATTGAATAAGGGAGTGAAACAGTCAGAGCTGTGCTGTAGGTAATTCACTTTGGTAACTCTGTGGAGGATGGATCACAAAGATTTATGAAGCACCTACTATGTGAAAGACATTATGCAAGGTCTACATCAAGGTCATCCACTGCATCCCGGGCCATCGTCAGTCCTTTTGACTTTTTTCTTGCCACTGGATTTTGATGACTCTGCAAGAGACAGTGAGGCTGATGACTTCATACAACTCTGCCTCACTTCAATTCACGAACGAGTCAAGACATCACCCAGTGATGTCACCGGTCCTCTTCAAAAACAAAGGACAAACAACAACAACTAGTTCAAAAACACCCTGATACTTTCTATCCCAAATACTTTCCTGGCTGAACATTGGCATTAATGTAAATCCCATATTCCCCCAATGATCAAATGAGATAATATTTGTAATGTACTTAGCACGAGTAGGCCCTTAATAAATACTTGTTCCTATCACCCCTCTTCCCTTCCCCAGGGAAAATTTTGTGCATGTTCTAGTACAGAGGTGTCAAACTTGTATCCAGGGAAACAGCCAGCAAGACTACAGAGTATAGACCAAACCAGATTAAAATGTAACAAAACAAATTAAAATGTAACCAAAAATTAAAATGTAGCAAAATGAAAATGTTATAAAAATGTAACAAAAAACTAACAAAATGAGTAAAATACAGTATGACATAGATGATGTGAATTTGTGGTTTTCTAAGCAAATATGAAGTCCACAGGAACGTTCCATTTCTATTTGAGTTTGACACCACTGCCAATATATGGTCCATAGCAGTGGTCTTTCTTCTTCATCTATAGACTCCCAAATACTAAGAGGGCCGCTTGGATGTTAATAATGACTACTGTGTACTGGAAGAGGCTTGGGAGTCAGTAGGTGTAGTTTCTAATCCCAGTTATGCCAATAATTAGTTATACAAATGACTTCACCTTTCTTGGTCCTTCTTTTCTTTTCTGTCAAAACAGAGCCAATTATGCAAGCTCTTCCTACCTTACAGGGTTATTGGCAGAACCAAATGAAATAATAACTTCCCTCCCTCTTGCCTTCTTGCAACCTGTTGAATTCTTCCCATTCTTTAAAACCCAACTTCAACTTTCACTTCTTCCATGAAACCATCCCCAATTTAGTCAGCAATGACCTTCCTGCCTTGGGCCAAATATAGTATGTTGTTTTTTCACCTGTCAAATTCACTTCTCATGCAATATTTCATAGCATGCAATCAGGAAGACCAAAGTTCACATCTCACTTCTGACACCTGTGAGCTGCGTAACCCTGGTAAGTCACTCTGGACTCTCTCTGCCTCAGTCTTCTCATCTGTAAAGTGAGGGAGTTGGTCCTTCCCAGCTCTAAATCTTTGATGCTGTGTCTGTGTCTTACCATCCTCTGATACTATGAACTCAGTTAGGACAGAGACTTGGTTAACTCTTCCTTTGCATCTAGCCCAGTACTCTGTAAACAGCAGGTGCTCAATCCAAGTTTGTTGAAAGAACAGATGTTCTAAACTCTTTGAAAAGCATCGGACAACTAAACAAAACATGAGTGACTCTGATCATCATCATTATTATTGCTACTACTCCTTCACCAATACCTTCAAGACTCCCAAAGCCTCTGTCTACCAAACCCTCAGCTACCTCAAAGGAAGATTCCCATTCTTGTGGCCATTGCAGTCAGGGATCCCATTGGAATGCTTCCCCTCAGCTCATCTGCCAGTCCACACATGTGAAGGAACACTGTGTGCTCCTAGGTGGTCCCAATTTCCTGGATTTTATTTTTTTGGCAGCCTGAGCAGATATAGCTGATTCTCCTTTCATCAATTAACACTGCTCCCCCACCCTGGTGCCATATTCCCCACAATCCCAGAAGGCTAAAGGCAAAGCATGATGTGATAGCCAAGAACACAAAACCAGTCCTCCTGGCAAGAACCTCTAAACCCAGAAGGACATCTTCAATGGTGCTCTCCCTCCCCTGCCAGGGCTGGGCAAGCTGCAATGCAGAGATTGGTACTTATCAGTCCTCTCACCCTCTCCTCTGAAAGTCTAGGGAAAACTGTGGGGGGAAATGGAATTTAGAAACTAACAGGATGTGATACTAACCAAGCTAGTTAGGCTGGTCAAGTCATTGTGGAAATTAGTCAAGACTAGTTGGAAGCATATGGAACCACCCACAACCAAGTGAATAAAATTGATTTGACTGATCTTTTTCTTATCTAAGGTTTTTATTTGTTTTACTGACTTTTCATTCGTAATGTAGAATCTGCATGTTTGGAAACAACCCAAGAGCTTATTCCAGAGCCAGAAAAAGTTGTTATTGTTCAGTTGTATCCAACTCTTCAGGCCTATTTGGGGTTTTCTTGGCAAAGATACTGGAGTGGTTTGCCATTTGCTTCTCCAGCTCATTTTTACAGATGAGGAAACTGAGGCAAACAGGGTTAAGTGACTTGTCCAGGGTCACACAGCTAGAAAGTGTCTGAGGTCAGATTTGAACTCAGGAAGATGAGTCTTCCTGACTCCAGGTCTGGGGCACTGTGCACTATGACGCCACCCAGATGTCCTTAAGATCTAGTTTGCCAGCTTAAGACCCATGTGCTAAACAGGTAGTTTACTTTGGTGTCCTCCCTTCTTCACCTGTCCTCTTCTGTGCCTCCCTTTTCCCTCATCCAAAGTACCCACCCACCCACAGAGGACTTTAACCTCCCTGGGTGTGCTGGTAAATATTTAACAACTAGCTTTCAGTTGGGGGGGAATAAAATATAACTTAAAGTTTAATACCCGTTATTAACATTTTTCCATTACTTTTTAAAGACAAACCTAATTTGTAATTGGTCTTCACAAGCCTTTTCAAAATGCATCCAGCAGGTTCCTAAGTTGCCACCCCCCACCCAGTCCAAACCTCTTCTTCCACCTCCTCCACATTCAAACTTACCTCTTCTCCAACTCTTCCCTCCAGAGCCCTTTTCAAGGATGAGGTGGCTAATAGTATGCTAATTTATGTTACACAGTCAGTGATGGCAGGTTGTGTCATCCTTCTTAGGTAAGGGACACATTTATTTGCCTTGTGAGGGCAGTGCCTTAACCCAAAGGAGTAGGAATCTCAGGCACTGTCAGGCCAGAGAGAGATATATGGGAGCACGTGGGTGTCTCTGCTCTGCCCTACACAACACACTATTATAGTCAAAGAAGGCAGAGCTGGAATTGAACCTTATAGATCCTCCCAAAATGGGGGTTCTTAACCTTTGCTGTGCCATGGAGCCTTTTGGCAGTCTGGTGAAGAAGCCTATGGACTTCCCAGAATAATATCTTTAAAAAACTGAAGAAAATTTCCGGCAGAGGTTAATGAAAAGGCAGTTTTTCCCCATCCAGGAAAGATCCTCTGAAATCTAGGAACCGTAGATTGAGAAGCTCTGTTCTAATCCAGTCTGATCATTTAACAGATGATGAAACTGATCCCCAGGGAAGAGAAATAATTTTCCTATGGTCATTTATGTATTAAGTTAGTAGCAAAGTCAGAACTAGCATCTAAGTCTCCTTAATGCTAATTGTGTGATCTTCCACTAAACCAGAATACCTCTTATTGAATGATATGGTATTAGTTCATTTCCATCATGAGGAAATTAAGAATAGTAAATAGAGAATGGAGAATACAAGAGAAGGTTGGGGGTTAGTGGAAGGGGCTAGGGTTGGAGGAGGAGGTAAGGGCTTATCTAGCCAAGAAGAACCAATCCACAAGCATCTCAGGCAGTGGCTTGTGCTGATTGGCTAGCTTCTCTATGACCTCACAGTCACCTAACAATGAAGAATTCCAAAGAGATAGCCAAGAAATGGGTTTGGTAAGAGTAGAGCCAGAAGGACATTCAAGGGGTAAGGGAGGAGGAGAGACAGTCAAGGGAAAGGGGTGCAGCCTTGGCAGGGGCCATGAAGACTCAGGAGGAGGAAGGGGGCCAAGGAAACATCCACCATAACCAATAGGCTACGTGATTTGAGGAGGAGCTCATGTCTGACCAATGAACTAAGGAGAGTAGGGTCCAGTACCAGGGACAAAGGACAAATCAGAAAGAAGAGGAGTGAAAAATCTGAAAAATCCGAAGAAAATCGAAAAGGAAGAAGAGAGCCTAGACCATGCCCCTAGGTCATTCCAGCAGGTAGTGATGCCTTTAGCCATAAGTCTATTACATATATTCACTGCTTCTGGCCCGCCAGCCAAGGGCATAGCATCTCATCACCCTAGAGTGAGCTCAGGAGCTCACAGCCATGTATACTAAGTCTAGAAATGGCTGGGGCATTAAGGATGGACTAACCCTCTCTTTGGTGTCTGGGATACCTAGTTCTTTTCTTATGGGGATATGAAGCACTGAAATGGGTTCTAAGAGGTTTCCCTAAAAAACTTTTAGAACAGGAAAGACACTACAACTCTGTCCCCCAGCAACAACTCTGCTTAGATTCTCCATCCATCTGAACTGGTTTAGATGTACATCTTTCTAGAAACAGGAGAAATGGACCAATTGGTCACTTAGGTTCTTTCAAGCCATAGGAGCTCACCACATTAGATTACCTATGACATAAGCTTCCCTCTGTGGGCAAAGATCATTGAGAGTAGACTGGAAGGATAGGCCAGGGTGGCAGTAATCCACTTAGAGAAACCTTCTACAATTCAAGTTATTTTGAATTGGGGAGGGAGGAGGGATAGCAGCAATATTAAGTTTTCATCTCCATTCCCCACCCCCACCAGAAGTCAATGATTTATTTTATATCTTCCACGACCTCAGAGGATACAAGGGAAAATTGGGCTGAGCACCAACTTCTTGCCCCTTGCCTCTCCTAAGTCTGGAGCAGTGAACAACTACCCCACACATTCCTGTCAGCACACCCCTGGCCCCAGTAGTGGGTGAAAGCAGCATTTTACAGAGGAAAGAGATTTGAGCTTGGGGATTCAGGAGACCTGGGCTCCAGTCCTGACTGTGCCCTGGATTCTTAAACTCTCTGAGCCTCAGTGGGTGATCTCCAAGATTCCTTCCAGCTCTGCTATTCAATTACACATCAATATAAAAAAAATGGGATAGAGGCTGGGATTTCATTGGCACAGAGACCGCTGGAGCAAGGAAATTCTCTCCACCAGGGCAGGTTGGCACCTTCTATGCCACTTAGAGTCTTAGGACCCTGAGAGGTTAAGCAATTGGTCAGCTATTATATCTCAAAGGTGAGGCTTGAGCCCAGATTTTCCTGGCTTTGAAGCTGGGGCTCTATCTACTATGCTCCTCTGTCTCTCATCCATATAGCATTCAAAAAAAAGATACACTTCCTGGTAGTGAAGCACTTCTCTCCTTACCTTCACACCGCCATGCCCTGCAACTTGCATATGTATGTGTGTTTACATGTACATATACATGCCTATATGTGTGTGTATGTATGTATATATATATATATATATATATTATATAGTTTGTTTTTATAGGACTAAATGCATTTACATAGTGCTTTAATTGTTCTCTTTCTTCCAAGGCTAATTCTCATGCCCACGTTGACCCTTCCTCTCCCACAGGTCCCGTCGCCATAGCCGTCTCAATACCACGCATCAGCCCACTGTGCTCAGTGGCTGGGGTGCTCCTCCAGGCAGAGACTGGAGCCATAGGGCTATGTGTGGCTGCCCATACCACTGTGAGCCACCAGAGGAGAGAACAAGCTCTCGACCAGTCCACGGACTCGTCAGCAGGTGGTGGGGGGAGCCCCAGTGACTGAGTGGGAATGGGGGAGGCTTGGCATAAATGGAGAATTTGAGCCCGATGTGCAGACTAGAGAAGGTCTTCTCAGAGGTTTCTTCTCCCCACCTTCCCATACCCTCACTCCCTACCCTACAGGGGAAGATTAGGAAAGAGCTGTGGATAATGTGGGTGCTGAACAAAGAGCACTGTGTGGAGACCAAGGCCAAAACCTTTCAATGGCTGAAGGCCTGGGAAATCTGAGCTACTGATGGGTAGAGGGAGGCTTGGAATCTCCATCAGTGTTTCTTTCTTCCTGTAGACTGTATGCTCCTAGAGGGCAGGGACTATTTAATTTTTGTATGTGTCTTTTTATCCTTAGCACAGTGTACTGGGTACTTGATAAAAGCTTACTGATTAATTCCTTGATGGAATTAGGAATCTGAGAATCCAGCTCCCTACTAGTCCTTGGCCCAAAAAACTGCTATGAAAGGACAAAAGAATCATAGATTTAGACTTGAAACGGACCTTGAAGGTCAAGGAGTTCACCCCCCTCATTTCACAGATGAAGAACTGTCTTTAGGCACATAGAGGTTAAGTGATTTTCCTATGGTCATGCAGCTAGTAACTGTCTCAGGTGGGTCTTCATGACTCCAAATCCAACTTTTTATGCACAACACCATGTGACTCTCAGATTGGGGACTGGAAGCTGGAGGGCATTTTTCCTAAGCTGCCTGGATCCTCTCATGAGCTCCTTCTGTGAACCCAAAGACCAAGATCCAAGAACTGTGGAGACTGAGCTACAAGGCAAAACATGGCTCACCTGGGATTGAGGCACATTTGACCACTGACTAGCAGTGCAACTTTGGCCAAATCACTTCACCTCTGTGGGACCTGGTTTCTTCGTCTGTAAAAATAAAGGGCTTCATGAGCTCTAAGGTCCCTTCCACCTCTAAATCTGTGAGTAGATGCACTCTAAGGTCCCGTGTAGCTCTGATATCCTGTGCTTTTTGCACCCAGGCAGCCATCTCGGGAGTCATCTGGCCTACCCTGCCGGCTCCCCTGCAGGGGTTGGACTCCGGAGCTTCAGCCTACGCTACCAAACCGTCATCACTTTCATTTCCCCAGTGCGACTGGGCGATCTCATGGATCCCACTCCAGAGCAGGTACCAGGCAGGGCTGGCCCAGGGAAGGTAGGATGGAGAGGATAGGAAGTACCCTCACCTCCCTGCCCCCACTTAGCCATCCCTGAACACATCCACTGTGCACAAAATCCTGTGAGGAAACAGTTGCTAGGGCACTTCTACATCATCACCTCCTCCTTCCCCCTTTCCTGCTGAAGCACTGAACTGGGAAGTAGATAAAGCTTATCGTTGGTTCCTTTTCCTACTGGTCATTTGGGCACTTGGTTCCCTCCTTCATGATGCCTCCTGATTGCCTAGGAATCCCAAAGGTGGCATCCCAGTCAGGCAAGTCCTCTCCCATAAGCCATATCTTTCTCTTTCCTGCCCCCCTCAAATCAAAGCTTATCTATTTTATCTGAACTCCATCTCACAGACTCTCCTCTACGTGACCATGGAAAGCAATGGGGGCATTTGAGCAGACAGAGCAGTCTATGGTTACATAAAACTAAGCCTTTTTTTATCTTGTCCTATGATTATACGCATGTAGAGAATTTCCCATGTGGAAACTTTTTCCGCTGATGTAGATAGGGAGCTCATCAGCAAATGCCAGTCTTAGAAAGTTGCCTAGGATACTGAAAAAAAAAACTTAGTGTCAAAGGCAGAACTAGAATTCAGTTCTTCTTGACTCCAAAGCTGGCTTTCTGGGTCAGTACACCAGGCTATCTGGTGCTAAAATCTTAAGCCAGTTAAAATACATATGACTCCAATATAGATGGTAGTACTTTCATAACTTAGTCAAAAGGATATTTGGGGAGCGCAGGAAGCACTTATTAAGCACCTACTATAAGCCAACCACTCTTCTAAGTGGTTTAAAAATATATCATCTGATCCTTACAGCTCTGTGAAGCAGGCACTATGATCTTCATTTTACAGTTGGGGAAAATGAGACAGACAGAAGTTAAATGACTTACCCAAAGCCACATAACTAGTAAATATCTGAGACTGGATTTGAACTCACTTTGGCCTGACTCTAGGTCTGGGATTTTATCTACTGTGCCCATTAGCTGACAAGCAGATCTTTCAGTGTGTGCCAGATTATAGCAGTTACACAGGGCCACCACCCTCAATTCTGTCATCTGTCCACCCTCAGTTAAGCAGTGTGATAGATAGAATGCTAAACTTAGAGCCCGGACAGCCTGAGTTCAAATTCAGCCTGAGACACTCACCAGCTGTGTCACTGTGGGCAAATCACTTAAACTCTCTGTTTCTCAGTTCCCTTATCTGTAAGATGGGCACAATAATAGTAACCTACCTCCCAGGGTTGTTGTCAGGATCAAATGAGATCCTATCTGTAAAGCACTTTGCAAACCTAAAAGGGCTATATAAATACTAGCTATTATTTAAGCATGGAATAAACCCTAAGACTTGGGGTATTGTGGGGTGGGGGTAGGAAGGAAGATGCCCCATGAAATTATCCTGTGACACATTTAGGAGGCCGTGGGGTCTACAGAATGCAAAGCCCAGGGCCCGAGTGCCCCCCACTCCCATCCAGACTGGGGGCATATCCTCAGACATCTTGCCAGACTCCACAAACAGATGGTGAGAGCCCTGTGGTGGGGGTTGGAGGGGTGAGGGAGGCAGTTGGATATCTGCCTTGTGAACTCAGAGGGAAGCTGCAATCTTTATACTTGGCCTAATAAGTGTGGTTTAGCAGTGGCCCGGCAGCCTGGGGCAGGGTCGGTCCTCTGAGGAGGTGTTGCCCAGTTCTGCCCAAACCGAGTCACCGAATTTCAGAGTTGAAAAGAGACCTTGCAGGTCAGCCCATCCAATCTATAGCTGAACAAGGATCCTTTCTACCATGTCGCAGGTGGCCTATACCCTCCACTTTATCAGCAGCCTGGGTCTTCTCGTCTCTTCCGCATTCCTCCTCGCTATACCCATTATCGGGGACCTCAAAACTATCCAGATCATCAATACTTTTATCCATCTTCATCTGAGCTTCTGCCTTTTTCTCTCCCATCCTCTCTTCCTCGCCGGAATACACTGGACCCTTAGTGAGGTAGGTGATTTCTCTCTCTACTCCTCTCACCCTATCTCCCTGCCCTTCCCCATGGCCTCTGATGGTTTTTTCATCTCCGCCCATCCAAATGATGAGTCAGACTGGGTTTTCATTCATGATGACCCTTCCCAAATGCCTAAAGCCCAAATCAAGCCCATTTTTCCTGTACCCAAAACTCAGATTACCTTAACTCTTAGAATACCAAGGTATAGTTGCTAGCCATGGTGGTACATGTCTATAATATCTGCTAATAGTGAGGCTGAAGTTGGTAGATTGCTTGAGTTTGAGAGTTCAGAGCTACAATGGACTGAAGTCAATTGGGTGTCTGTATGCATAACAATATAGTGAGCCTCTGGAAATGGGGAGCTACCAGGCTGCATTAGCCTAGGTTAGAAAATGGAGCATGAGGTCAAGCTTGTGAGAGGGTGCTCTACTCCCAGTCTGGGGGGGGGGGTGAGAGAGGAGGGGGGAGGAAGGACAGAAAGAGAAGGGAAGGAAGGAAGGAAGGAAGGAAGGAAGGAAGGAAGGAAGGAAGGAAGGAAGACTCAGACCCAGCATGTTGTTGTCTCTGCCTAAGCCCACCTTCTTTGGACTTACCTCTCCTTGGAGTCTTGAAACATTCCCTTGTTTCTCTCCACACTTAACCATGCTTCTCCAATCCCTTTCTACAGTCAATCCACAATTCCTCAGCCTCCATAGGATTTGTGACTTCCTAGGTATTGTAATTGAGGAGAACACCTTACACCTGGGCAGATTTTTTAAGAGTACCCTACTCCCACTGCTGAATTTCCTAGTATCCCCTTCCTCCAGGAAAGCTTCAGGGGGACAAAGGAAAACCAGATTATGGTGACTGCTCATGGAGAAGCTATTGCTTTAAAAATGTGTAGAAAATAATACCTTTCCCTGGAGAACTCCATTGCATTTTCTTACCCTGTAGAAAAGATGATATATTAATGTAGGGTTTAGAGGGACTAATGGTTGTACTTGGTCTGGAGAAATTATAAAGAGGAGTGTGATGTGTGAGACAGGAAGGTGAAAATAAAGCTTGTAGGAGAACTTTAATCCAAGAGCAGAATGAGGTGATACTCTCTGAGAACTGCAGAGATAGTCATGAGTACATTAACTGACCAAGAGCAAATAAGCTAGAAAAAGGCTTAAGAGCAAAGAAGAAAAATCTCCAAGGAGAATGTCAAGACATAGACAGAAAGGGTCTGAGGAAGATGCTAGAGAGCATTCATCTAGGATACAGGATCTAAACTTGGGGGTCTGTGAATTTTTAAAAATTGAATAGTTATTTCAACATAATTGGTTTCCTTTGTAATTCCTTTGTGAAAACATTCTTCTGAGAAGGTCAGAGTACCAAAGGCCTCTGGGGCAAAACAAAGGTGAAAGGTCCCAAAGCTAAGAGCAGAAGGTAGGAGTCAGGGTGCCTGCAAAAGAGTACTGTCCATCCAAAATTACAGGGTGCATCTAGACCTGAACCAGGAAGGGATTAGCTACCCCAAGGTCCTGGACTAAAGGAGGTTGAGTAGGGATCCAGGTTGGAACTGCAAGGTACCAGTTGACTGTATCCAGCTTGTTTCAGTAATAAGCTAACACATCTAATTTGCATATCACTTGCGCCGTCCTTCCCCCCACCACACACACAAAAATACTTTAAGTAAAATAGTACGGGTATTCTAAATCACTGTCCCAGCATTCTAAATTTGTGCTCTTCTGGAGACCCTACAGAGAAGAGGTATGGGGGAAAGTAAGGGGAAAAGACAGACACCAAGGGTGGGGCAGAAGCTCCTGGTCCCCTTGAGTGGCATCAGCAGCAACAGAGGACCACCCCTGGCCCCTTTTGCCTACAGAGAGGTAGGGGAAGTACACCTATGGGGCAGTAGGGGAAGTAGACCTACCTCAACCTGGTACCTGACTTCTCCATCATCTCCTCTCCAGGCCATGTGCATCATGATCTCCTGTATCTTCCACAACTTGGTCCTGGCTAGTTTTGTCTGGATATTCCTGGGCAGGCTCTGTTTCTACCTGATCTCCTGGAGCCTCAAGGTGATCAACTATCTCAGCACCATCCAGCTATTCAGGAAAGTGCTGAATTTCTTTGGTTATGGGATGCCTGCTCTGTACATAGGTTTATTTATTGCCATCCAGGCCCATGACATCAATAATTATAACAAGTAAGTGTTTGGGAGAGGATGGGTTATTTGTATCTATGGCTCTGGAATTTCAGAGCAAACCCTAAGCTGGGATTGGGCAAGACCCTATAATCTGTAATATCTAATAGACTATAAAATTAAGTAGGACTCATCCCACAGAACTAGGGGTAAAGCTAGTTAGTAAATAAAGTAAGTAACTAAAGCCAGTAAAGCAAGTCAAACCCATGTGATGGGGAAATGGGTTATTTAGTTGATGATTAGCCAGATTAAGCTAGCCAGAAAATGGCTAGAAAAGACCATTTTCTAACCCACAGAGACGAAAATTGAAAACTGACAGATTCTATTCCTTCTCTTAACCAGCCCTCCCTACTAGTATTTTCATATCTAGCCAAGATCCTTCCTTTCCCAAACCTTCCCCTTCCAGATTTCAAAATGCCCAGGGCTCTCAGGCTGCCATTTTCAAACCATCATTGCCTTTGTGAGCTGGCACCATGCTTTTTATTTTTCCTCTAGTGGTTTCAGCATTGGCCCCAGGCAACATTTCCCGCCCTCTCCCCACCCATTTTCCTTTTCTATGGCTATGCTAGGGCTCTTGACCTCTGGTGTTCAGATGTTCAGAATGGGTTCACCCAGGATGGAGGCTTAGAGGTTTAAGAGATGGGTGGTTTGCCCAAGACTCCCAGGGATAGCTTTCCTCTGCTTCTCTCCAGCTGTTGGATCAACCCCATCAAGGACTCAGAATGGATCTTTGTGAGTCCCATCTGCGTTTTAATAATGGTGAGTGACACCCCTTTGATCTGGCCATCTCCCCCACCCCCAAAACCACAGTGAATCATTTCCTAGCTCTGCGTACAGGGCCCTTGGCTTGTTCCGGAGTCAGAGGGCTTAAGTTGAAATCTCACCTCTAATAATTACTACTTGGGCGACCTTAGCCTCATTTTTCACGGTCTTAGTTCCCCATCTATAAAATGAGGGGTTAGACTAGTTGGTTTCGGGGTCCCTTCCAGCTCTATGATCTAGGATCCTAAGTGGGGAGAGGTACTCTCTGGGGTCGTCTCTGAAAGGGGGAATATATGGCATCTGATACCAAGTCTAAAGGGGGAAGGCATAATGCCTAGCCTTAGGGAGGGGTTGAGAGTGGGGAGGGTTTTTGGTGAGGCAGGTGTAGCACATCCCCTGCTACAGAGAAAGACTTTCTTCTTTCTGTTAAGGGTACCGTTGTCCTTCTGGTCACTCAGGTTCAAGATCTCTGTGTCATTATCATTGACTTCTCCTGCTAACTCATTTCCACATGCCCAAAACATTGCCGTATCTTAATGCTACCTCCATAACATCTATCTCCTCCTCTCTGCTCACACAACTGACACCCTACTTCAGGCCCTAACCAACTCCCTAGGACCACTACAATAACATCCTAATTAGGCTTGCTGCCTCAGGTTTTGCTCTACTTCTGTCCATCTCCCACAGTGGTTTTCCTAAAGCACAGATCTGGCTAGGTCACAACTTCTAGTGGGTCTCTGTTACCTCTAGGATCTCATATAAACTTACCTTTTTAACATTTAAAGCCCTTCACAAACTGGCCCCAATCATCCTCACTGCCCCTACCCCACATCACTCCCCTTCATTCCCAATCTGGTCCAACCAGACTGGCCACCTTATTCTTCCTCGTACATGACTCTCTAATTCCTGTTTCTCTGCCTTTGTATGGGCTAGCTCACATTGCTGCAATGCTTTTCCTTCTCAACCTCCACTTCTTAGAATACCAAGTTTTCTTCTTTTTCTTTCAAATGCCATCTTCTACAAGAAGCTTTTCCTGATTCCTCCAATTTTGAGTATCCCCAAAAGCACCTTGATCTATTTGTCTATGTACATGTTGTTTGCCCATTCTGAACTGTAAGCTTCTTGAGGGCAAAAGACTATTTTACCTTTTGTCATTGTACAGTGCCTAACAAAGAATAGCTGTTTGTGTGGCCAGACCTGTGACTCCATTGGTCTAGGGAACTGACAATGAGGAAACTCACTTTACCAATGTGGATCTAAAACTGTTAGACGATTTCTAGTCTCAAACTAGAAAGCATAAATTTTCGGCTAGACACTGATAAAACATGGAGCAGCAATGGCCCAGTAGACACCAAAACAAAAAAAAACCTTTTGGTTGCCCAAGACACTGAGGGTTTCAATGATTTGCCCAGGGTCACACAGCCTCTGTGTAGCAGAAATGAGACATGAACATATATTTCTACCTGATTCTACCTAAGATGCTTCACTTCTATACAAATATTAGCTATCTTATCTATACATACATTTATGGGAGGCAGCAGGCCATAGTGGAAAGATCACTGGACTTAGATTCAGTGTCGTGTTCAAGCTGTTGCCCCAGAACTAATTATGGGAACTTGGACAGATAGTTTAGCCCCAAATGAGGAGGGTAAGGCAGTATCCCTACATTCTTTACCCTCTCCATATCCACGACTATCTATGAAATACCATCTTAGAATAGCTGTTACTTTACAAACAGTGACAACAACAAAAAGAAACACTCATTGAAGAAGTCAAGCCTATAACTCAATAGACAATAGAAGCAAAGAAAAAGAAACTTGCCTCCAAATACATGGGGTGGCCCATGCCCTTTGCCCCAACCCATAGCAGAAGAATTCCAATTCCTGATAGGTCTCCATGATATGGAAGACGTTGTGACCTAGATCATAGATCTAAGGATGGAAGAGACCTTAACAGCCTTTTGGTCCAACTCCCTGAGAGGCCTAGAGAAATAAAGTGACTGGCCCCATGTAAGTCATAAGCTTCACAACTTTCCCGACTCGAGGATCAGCATTCTTTCCACGTTCTCTTCAGCCTCAAAAGCTGATTTCCTTTTGAGTCTATGGATTTCAGCAGAAGTTTTGCAAAGGGCCCTTGTGAGTTCTTATCCTGACAACTCCAAGGATAATCAGGGATGGATACGAAGCAAAGTTTCACTGGATAACTGGCAGGAGTCTTCCCTCTTCCCCAGACACAGAGTGGTCAACACAGTTTTCAAGGATCTGGAGTTTAGATGCCCAAACACTCCCTTCTGATGAGCATCCTGCAGAATCGGTGACATCTGAAGGGTAAGAGCTGTTGGGCAGGCTTGAAGGGTCTGAGGTCTAGGGGTGGGGACCTGACTTCAACCGATCACTCTACACACCTCTGGGGCCCCTGTACTCTTGAGATACTCAGTATGTATCACCTAGCCAGTGAAGTAGGATGTAGCTACATCACTATTTGGAGCTGGAGGAAACAGTAGGACAAAGGGACTTGGCATGGGGCAGAGGTTCCAATTGGAACCAATCAGAACCCAAGGAGGCTCAGGCAAGGCAAAGATGCCAGGGAGGGTGGAGAAGAGAGTCGAGTATGAATTTCATGCCCAAGATTCTTCTTTTCTGAGTTCCAGTTGGAGCCCTGGCCCCATTGTCATGTCAATAATAAGATCAGCAACCTCTCCTTCCCTGTCGATCCCCACTGAGGGCACCCAGGGCAGAAAAGAAGATGGGACATTTCTAAGTGGGGAGAGAAACAGGTAGGCCCAAGTCATGGCCATAGGAAGTGGGAATATGAGGTCAGGAGCAGCACCCACTCTTTACCATCACTAAGACAGGTAATATGGCAGCAAGGGTGGCATAAACTGGACCAAGAGGAGAAGACACATCTGTTGCCCTATCTCCCACCCCTTCCATAAAAAGAAAAAGGTTTGGGGGCCTGGATTAGAGATGTTACTGTAGTTCTAGACTATATTCCTGGTTCTTCTGTCCTCCTGAGATTGACCAGATATAGAGTTATCATGTATCCCTAGGAGATTCGGGTGAGGGGCATGGCGTTCCCAGGCCCCATACAATCTCAGATGAAGCTCTGAGATTATCCCTACACCAGTTTCACTTTACCACTTGCCCCCCAACTTCCTGATGCTCTCTGTTGCCTCTGCCATTTTAGGCAAAGGCCAACATCTGTTTCCTCCTTCGGTGGAATAGAGACTTAGATGGATTCTCATTTGCCCCAGGCCTGGTATCCTGCTCAAAAGTTCCTCCACAGACAGCTGAGTAAGACCCAGAAGTCTTCCTGCCAAGGCAAGGGAGGCTTCCACCTACCCCTCAATGGTTCCATCCCATCAAGATCTCACCCCCACTACCAGCAACAGATCGTCCCTCATTAAATTCCTCTTGACTCATGATGTAGGACTGTGTTCCTTTTAAATTTTCTCCTACAGGTCTGAGCCTTGGAGGTATGTGTTCATTGTAAGTAATCTCACTAGAAAATCTCATCTTTCTGGCCCTTTTTCTTAATCATCTAACTTCCCTTTCCCTGGTCCTGTTTCTCTGACTCCATGACACATCCAACCCCAACTGGGGCCACAAATTGCATGATGCCTCTCCAGCAATGGGAAAATCTGAAGATGGGAAGAAATTGTGCTGAAGCAACAATGGGGAAAAGGAATCTGGCTTTGATGCAGATCCTTTTCTAAATGAAGGGTGTCACACACCAATTAGGCCCTTCACTCAGTCTTCTCCTGTCCCTCTACAAAGGACCAAGGCAGCCCAGCCTCTGAGCTGGACATACCCACGATCTCTCACTGCCCACCCTCAAAAATGTGCAAGTTGTAGAGGCCAAAGAAAAGGTCAGAAGACAAGGCTCTGTTGCCTAAGGGATGTTTTATTAAGGACAGCCTGAGGCACCCAGGTTCTCTCTCTGAGATAGGGTCTAATCATTGGGGTAAAGTTGGGTGAGGCTGGCTGAGTTCAATGTTTCCATCAGACCGCAGTGGCCAACCCCACACGGTTGTTAGCCCTGTCAAAGACGCTGTAGTATTGTCGGATGAAGACATCTCCCAGGATCCACAGGTCGAAACTGCTATCACCCTCAAAGCCACTGATACACGCTTCATCCTCCTAGGGAAGAACAAGGCAGAGAGCATCAGTGCAGGTGACTCCTGCCTCATTCCAACAATAAGTAAGGCCTTGTGCAGTCACAAGGGATTCTTCCCCCACTATCCTAATCCTTCATATCCATCACCATAGTGATAACTCTAGGCAAAGTAGGGCATTACCCTCCTCTTTAAGATGAAACCCAGAAACAGAGAAATTCATGAAAGAAGAGCTTGGACTAGAACAAGGCATCCAGGCTCCCAGTTAACTGATTCATCAAATCACTTAATATCATTAGTGATGGCATGGCATAAAAATAGAAGGCCTTATGCCTGGAGTTATTGTAAGCCCTGAATTTTCCACCAACTATATGTGCAACTTTGTGGAAGTTGCTTCCTTTAATTCTCAGTGTCCTGGCCTTTAAAGCAGAATTACTAACAGCTACCTTAGAGAATTTTTGTAAAGATAAAATTACATACTCTAGGTAAAAGTTGTTTGTAAACTCTACAGGGCTATCCAAATATAAAGTCATATTGTCTGTCTGGTCCTACTCAATCCTTTCTTGTCTAGCCTGCTCATTCTTAGCTCTGATCAAGGCTAGCTTGACCAGCTGACCAGCGGAGGAGAGCCTGGCAGGCCCAAGGCTTGGATGTCCTGCTAGCATGTTGGCTACTGAGTCATGCTCATGTTGAATATAACATTTTGCCTTGAGCCTGATAGCATGATGAGGGAATGGGATGAGAGCCTCCAGAAAACCACAGACTTTCAAAGGGCAGTCTAGGCAAAGGTGGAGTGGGGCAGAGGGGAAAGCTAAACAATGGGCAGAAGTTTAGGTATCGAGTTCAAGTTCAAATCCTGCCCCTCGTGGTGGCCTCAGGAGCAAGGCTTCCTAAATCCTTCTCCTTGGTTCCCAGGCCTAGGCTGCCTTTAGAGTAGTGACACAACTGCTCTTGTTTCTGCAACATTGTAAGGTTTACAAAGCACTTTCCCCACAACAAAGTCATCAAGTAGAGAATGTCACTACCACCTCATTTCACAGATGACATAACTAAAGCTCAGGGGGTACAAAGGACTCGCCCAAACCACACCCGAAGTGGCAGAGTCAGGACTAGACCCCAGACTTCAGATTTCCTAATCCAGTGCAGGTTCTACAATTCCACACCACAAAAGCAAGAAACATCTTGTCCATGCAGGCGGCTCACCAATCCTACTGGAGCAGCCTGTGTCCAAGCCAGCTTCTGGTGACCAATCTTCCAGAGTTCCCACCCCTCCCTGAGAACTTTCTCCCCACAAGGTTCCTACCTCAAGGGTGTAGGCTGAGGGAGTGAGAGGGAACTCCCTGCCATTGATGTGAATCACAACTGTAGGCATGGAGCTCAGCTTGTTGCAATTGATTTCATACTGAGAAAAGACCAAGAGGATTTTCAGAGAGAGAGAGAAGATATTCAGCCCTCCCTCCCACCAGAGCAGAAGAAAAGGGGAGCCTGGGGTGGAAGGAAAACCTGCAGAAACATCTGGGGCCAACAAAGTCTGTCCAGGGTTTCCCACTCATCTGGAAGTGAGGGTGTGACCTGTTTGAGTCATAAGGAAAATCCACCTGCTACCCCCAAGCAATGGTCCAACTTCTGGACAAGGACCCCTAGGTAAGGGGCAAAGCCAACTAGAAACTCCAGCTCAGGACAAAGAGCTTTGAGCAGCAAAAGGATTTACTTTGGCATTTGGAAGCAGGCAATGACAACCTCTAGGAAGGATCCTAGAAGTGCTTTCCCGATTGGGGAATGCGGAATCTTGGGTATTTTTAATGCTGATAAACTCCCCATAATGCTTGTGGTCTGATGACATGAGGAGAGGTGGTCCTTGGGAAAGCAAGGGAGCAGTGGTACGGAGGGAGGAAGGCAGGATCTTGACACAAGTTTGCTCCTAAGCATTTAAATTTATACCACCGAACAGAGGATCATGCTGAGATAACTTCTACTTAGCCTGTATATATCTTGTATGTACACAGTTTTTGTATGTTGTCTCCCCCATTAGACTGTGAATTTGTGAAGGGAGGAATGTTTTTGCCTTTCTTTGTATCCCCAGTGCTTAGCACAGATAGTATTTAATAAATGCTTGTTAACTGACAACTTCAGAGTCCAAGATACTAAGGAGAACTGATCACCAATAAATCCCCTCTTCTATCTGTTTTCTACACTGATAAATTTCCTCAGAACTGACTCTTCTCTAGACAGTAAGAAGGCAGTGGAGATATCAGAAGAGTCTCCAAAGGTTGAGCTGGGGGACTCACTTCTCCAAGTAGGGTCTCGGTAGCTCCGATGGCACTCTGGATTTTGTCAATTCCTTGGCTTGGACCGACCAAGAGAGAGGTGCCAGTATCCAAGATAGCCTGGCAACCATCCTGGCAAGCCACCACCTCGTCATTAATAGTGATGCTAGGAGAAATCAGACAAGCCTCTTAGTTCAACTTTGAATCTTATCTGCTTCCCCTATTAACATCAAAGAGTATTTGTTTGTTTTTTAAACAGTGTTCAAAGCTAGAGGTGAGACCCCAGAGAAGAGACCAAGGAAAGGAGTCAGCTTCCTTTACACATTTTCCTTCCTTTGGTTAGCAACACATTTAAAGTTGGGGCTGATCCCCTGAAGGTTGATCAAGGTGTATGGGTCAGTCTCGAAGATGAACCAGCAGTCACTACCACAACTCCTTTGGAAACAGGATGTATAGATACCACATATTATTAACACTGGATTATGTATTATTCTATACTAGTCTTTATAACTGCATCTAGGGGGTGCAGTGGATAGAGCACAAGACTCAGAAGAACTGAGTTCAAATCTACCTTTAACGCTTAGCAGCTATGTGACCCTGGGCAAGTCATTTAAGCTCTGTGTGACTCAGTTTTCCCATTTGTAAAGTGAAAATAATAATAGCACCTGCTTCCTAGGGTCGTTTTCAGGATTAAACGAGACATTTGTAAAGTGCCTCGCAAACCTTTAAGTACCATGTAAGTGTTAGCTCTTACTATCAGGGGTTCTTGTAGCTTTAGATCTTGTCTGTCCTGTGGATCTTGTTTCTTATAAACTCCTTAAAGGCAAAGATCACATCTACCTACTTTTCGTATTATCTGTCATACCTTGTACACTGTTGGGCACGTCACAGGCATTCAGAAATACTTATCAAAAGATAAAAACCTACCAAGATCTTAAATGCAAAGTTACCTATAGTCACGATGCATTAGTGAAGTACTGATGGAACAGACGGAAGCTGTTACTCTGGACAAGAGATTATCGAATTCTGGTTTGGTGGTATCTTGAAGTATTTGAAAAATTCTTAAATTACTTTTAATTCACTTTGATGAACGTGTGTGTGTGTGTGTGTGTGTGTGTGTGTGTGTGTGTGTGTGTATGTGTCTATCCTCTCTGGGGATGGGCCATAAAGACTGTACTTTGAGAAAGAAGAGTTCTGTGGGAGCAAAGACATTGGACAAGTCCATTCACCTCTGCGAGTCTCAGTTTCTTCATCTGTAAAATAGGAATGATAATTCCTGCCCCATCTACTTCCCAGGACTGTTGGGAGGATCACTTTCCACAGTGTATGAAAATGTGAGGAGTTACATTTACACAGGAAAACAACGACCAGAGAGAAAAGTCACTGCTCTGGGCAAAGTTAGGAAACAAATAATGAATGAAAGGGGGAGGTTTACGTAACTGGTGGTGTCTTATAAGTGCAACCAAATTTTAAAAATTAGGGACAAGGGGTTTTTTTTGCCCTCAATAATGAACAATAGGTAAAATCACAATTAAAATAAAAATATCTTATTCACATGTCTGTCACGTTGCCTTGAAGAGATTAAAGTAAATGGTAATAGGAAAGTTCTCCCTTTTGTGTAATAATTATTAAACAATATAATTTATAATTACTATATATTGTAATTTTATACAGTATACAACATTTTTATGGGACTTTGTGACATAAAGGGTTTTCTCATGTATGATGTCACTTGAAATTTCAACACCCCCTGTAAGGCAAACTATCAGTTCTGTTTTACAGATGAGGGAACTGGAGTCACACAACTGGTAAGTGCAGGGCTGGAACTCAGATCTTCTGGTTTTCTATCCAGTACACTTTCCTCTAAACTACGATGTCCTAGGACTTGGAGTTTCCCTCTCCACTCGGTGGTCTAGCTAAGTGGCTTTCTTGCTGTTCCTCACATTCGGCCCCCTGCTTTTGTACGACCTGATCCCCATGTCCTCCTTTCTCTCCTTTCCCTGACAACCTTCATTTTTTCTCTTTTTTTAATAAGTTAATTTATTTATTTTTAGTTGTCAACATTCACTTCCAAGTTTTCAATTTTCTCCCCCTCCCTCCTTTCCCCTCCCCAAGACAGGCTGCAATCCAGTGTAGCCTCTACATATGCAGTCCTATTAAACATATTTTCACATTAGTCAAGTTGGAACCCTCATTTCTTTCAAGACTCAGCTTGAGCATCGCTACCTTCACAAAGTTTCTCTGCTCCCCTCCTCCCTCCCTAGCCTACCTTGCCATAATTTTCTATCTACTCTGTTAATCCTTATGTACATGTCTCCTCATAAAATGTAAAGCCCCAGAGGGCAGGAAGCCTTTGTTTCCTCTGTATTTACCACTGTATTTGTTGATTGATTTCATGGGGCCTTGAACCCGAAGATGTGGTTTTATTCTGAGCCTAGTCAGGAGTCTCTGACCAGGAGCCTCAGATCTCTCCCTTACCTGTCCACAGTGAACTGCCAGTAGCCCTCCACAGTGACCGGCACCCAGTGGAGGGAGCCAGTGTAGTAGGATGAGTCGATAGCCCCGAGGATGAGCACACTGTCCTCTTTATTGCTGAAATGAGAGAAGATCACACTGACCTGAGCAACTGATTAGATCAAAGTAAAAGTCATGTGTAGGATTCCAGCTTTTGGCAGTTCATGATTAAACTAGGCTGGCTCTCCAGCCTCCCATTGACCAGCATCCTCTTCTGCTGCTGTCACCCAACAAATGGGATTTCTGTTCCTCTGAGAAGTTGCATAGAGCAGTGCACAGAGCCCTTGGCTTCAAGTCAGGAAGGGATGGTTTCAGAACCTGCCTCAGACACCAAAAGTGAAAGCCTGGGGAAGTCACTGCAGCTCCAACCTCAGTGTCCTCATCTATGGAATGAGGGGACTGGCCCTGACGATTTCTAAGCACCTCTTAATCTAGGATGCTATGACCCTGGAGCTATTAACACTCTCTAGGACCCTTACCCAGGGGTGGGCCTTCATCTTTGTAATCCAAAGCTATTTTATTAGAATGTCAGGGCATGGAGGAGCAGAAGTGTATATGTGCATGGAGTTTATTGAGTCACATGTCTTTCTGACTTACACACAGAAATTCAATTGGACACAACATTCACAATTTGAAGCTGATTCCTTCAGGCTACCTACCTCACTCTTCAGCCCCAACCCATGGGGACACCCAATTCTATCCGCTGGGTTCTAGGCATGATCTCTTAGTTTCAGATTGAAGCTGTACCCTCCATATGCCCTTGAACCCCAATATGGAAGCTCTAAATTCCTCTGGAATCTATCTCATACCCAGGATTATGCTCATAAATATCTAAAAACTGAGTCTCCAAAAAAAAGATTGACACACACACTTTGAAATTCAATCTTCATTTTTAACATTTTTCCAACAGTTTGTCAAATCTAAACAATCGTCTGAGCTCTGATTTGTAGCATTTGCTGATTTCTGAGGTATAAAAGCCCACAGGGAGCATTTTACAATCAGCTCTCTAAAGTTAATCAGAGCTGATTCTAGCACACCCCTGAGGTCATATCTCTCCAGCAAGGCTCTCTTCCCTAGGTCCTTTTCCAGGAATAAGTCCCTCCAGCAGTCCCTTATCTTGGGCCTTTTGGGCTTAGAATGTATTTTTGTCTGGCTGCCCACTGAAGCCCTTCAATCTACATCAAATCATTTCTGTTTCTGCTTTTCTTTCTCTCCACCCCTGGCTACCACATGAATTCTAGTTATACTGGTGCATATTGTACAATCCAAAAGTTTAACTTGGTGTGTATGAAAACTTCCCTGTATACAGGGGAGAAGGGAATATAACTCTAACTGCTGCATTGTTTAGAGAATGCTCAAAAATTCCCAAGTTCCTTTCATGTTGTATTCTTCCAGCTTTCCTGCTGCTTTCTTTAATCTGTAACATTATTCAAGCCATTCTTCTGGGAATGGTGGGTCCTGGTCCATCCCTATTCTCTGTTAATTTTCTTCATCATCACCAGAGTTTTCATCACCAACAACAAATGTTTAATGAACACTTTTTTATAAGTATGGCTCAGTGTTACACACACTGATGGAGACGTTTTTTCCTTCTAGAAATGGAAACTGACCACTCACTGAATGTCACAAGTCTGATATATTTCTTCCACTTGCACTTTCCGTGTATGGTCTTATAACTATATGGCAACTCTCCCCAAACTGCTAGGTGTTCCCAAAGGGAATAGAAGGAGGGGATCCAAAATGACAACGAGGGGGGACCCCCTAAAATCCTGGTTAAAGATTCACATCAAATCAACTACATCTGACCCCATTCCAAAACATCACTTACTTGCTCAGATAAACAGAGAAGAGGTCCTGGGCAACCAAGTGCTTGCTCATCATGTTGTCAAAGACAGGGGTGGCTTTGTCCACAGATATGGAGGGGTAGCCCATTCCTAGGATCCCATCAAATTCAGAAAAGATAAAGGTGAGGCCAGGCTCCCGGGTACTCAGGCCAAAGACTTGGTCGCTGTCCACAATATCAGAGACCTAAATAGGGACAGAAGGCAATCACTCTGTGTCTGTCCCACATCCATCACCCAAGAGAGGACCCTGGTCTGCAGTTAGCCCCAGTGAGGGCAGAGGGAGCAGAGCTTGTATCAAAATTTCTAACTCTGCTAGGACCACTACAGAGGCCAATAGAACACATGGGCACATTGATAGCCCTGAAGAGAGTGGAACATCGGCCTGATGCTCCTGGAAGCCTACCTGGTTACCTAGCATACTGGGGACTTGCCCAGACAGAGCATCACAGACTCAGGAGCCAGTGGTGTGCCCAGCTCATCTAAATTCTACTTCCTAATGCCTCCTGTGTTGAAGGAATATTAAATATTAAAGACTTGGAGAACAGGAAAGGGGTGAAGTGAGAGGGGAGGAGAAGGAGAGGGAAGACAAGTATGTTTGCTGAAGGCAAGGCCTGGTGTTCTTAGCATAGAGAGAGGGAGGCACGTAGTAGGAGGGAGGGATGAGGGAAGTAGGGAAGGGCCATGTTCTCCCGGAATTGGTACCAACCAACAAGGTTTGATCACATTGCTACCTAAGCTAGTGTCCCTCCCCACCCTCTCCCTCCTCCACCCCTGCCAGTCTGGCCAAATGAGACTTTCAAGGAGGAGACACAACACCAAGGGTGTCTCTCCCCAGGTTTCCCAGGTAGGTGGATGTGTGATAAAAGAGGAGCTGAAGCTGCTGTAATTGAATATGACAACAGGCATAAGGTTGTTTTTTTTTAATCCTGCACCTAAAATAGCAAAGAAAAAAGGCAAATTGCTACAGACTGCAAAGGAAGTAGGACACTCAGAAAGGGGAAATTAACATTTCAAAGCCATTTAGGAGCAGATCCTATACAGATCAGCATGGCCCTGGATGCTTCAAAAACTAGCTCAAGATCCCAACTTCCTGGTAACTTACTCCCTGAGGAGAAGCTCTGGACTTTCTTTGCTTATGCTTTGCCTACATGGGATTCCCATGAGGTCAGGTGTATCAGTATCTCCAACCAGTCAAAGCTAGAAAATCAGGCTAGTAAGGTCAGAAAATGAGGAACTTTTTGTGGGGTTCAAATTAAAATGGATGTGAGCAGATAGCCATCCTGCTGGACATGAAAAGGAAATCTCTGAGTTGAAGGTGAAAAATATGAGATTGAGTGGCTGAAGCAGGGCTCTACTTGATAGAATTCCAAAGGCTTTCTAGTCCAACCCATGCTTGGTCGAAAGAGCCACCACCAACATCAGTGGACAATCATCCAGCCTTCACTTGAAAATCTCTCAAAAGAGGTAACATGCAACCTCCTTCTACAGCCAGTTTTGCCTTGGGATAGTTGTACTCCTTAAGAAATGTTTCCCTTCATTGAGGTAAAATTTGCTTTGCTAAAACTTCTAGCCACTGCTCTTAGTTCTGCTCTCAGGTATCCCATTCCAGTAGGGCAAAGGCTTGAGACATTTATCTCCCTGAGGAAGAAAGGTTTTCCCATAGCCTCCATGACTGTAAAAGACTGTCTGCTCTCAACTCTGTTTGCTTGCTCTCATGGAATCATAAGGAATGTGCAAAGACTGAAAATGCATAAAGCAGACTGGAGATAGGAAAAGAATGAAAGTGGAACTCCTGCATCATATCTCCATTTGACTACTGAAAAGCCAAGCTACCTAGAAGCCAGGGCATTTGATTACAGTGACAGGAGAGCTGCCCTGCCATTGAAACAACTAGGAACAATCCCAATGGAAGGCTTAGCAACAGAAAAGTCCAGAAGAAGAACTTTTGGCACAAGTAAGAAATCCTGGCACTGCGTTCATGAAAGAATGTTTTATTTCCCAGAAAAGATGGGAAGTTAAAATAGAAAATGCTGTAGGTAATAAGGGAACTACATGCAGAAGAAGACAACCAAGATGGTAAACATCCTCAAGTCTGTGATGTGTGGGAATTGGTTGAAGAACCTGGAGATTTGAAGAAGATTTTGAAGTCTGGAGAAGAAAAGGCTTAAGGGGCACAAGATAGCAGTCCTCAAGTATCTAAAAGGCTATCAAGTAGAAAGAGGGACTAGACCAGGGGTGGGCCTCATATGGACCATGTGTGGTCTCAAGGCTACAGGTTCCCCACCCTGTGGACTAGACTTTTTCTCTTTCCCAGATGGAATGTACAAAGAAGCAAATTTCGGTTCAAGTTAAGCAAAACTTACCATTAATCACAACTGGCCCAAAGTGGCCTGTTGGGCTTCTCACCCTCCCCTACCTCCCTATAGGCATTTAGGCAAAGGCTGAGGGTGCCTGTCAGACAGGCTATAGAAAAAGATTTCTTTGGGGGCAGGGTTTAGACCAGATGGTTGTGGAGGTCCCCTCCAGATATGAAATTCTGTCATTTTGATTCTGTAAAATAGGAACAGTAGGTGGGAAAACCATAACAAGGAAGGATGAGGTGAAAAAATTTAGGGCATATAGATATGGGGCCCCAGAGAAATCTCTGGCAATGACAGTGAGCAGATCTAAATGCTGTGCAACTCAATGGGAATGGGGTTTTATTAGGAAAGGAGCACACCACAGAGCTCTGTGTGTGTTACAGTTCTGCAGGGGGATGTGGCAAATCACTCAAGGAAATCACACTCTGAATCCACCTCCCCCCATCCACCACCACTACCACCCACAAAAAGCCTTCTGGGTGGGCAGGACCAAACACCAAGCAAAAGTGCTTCATGCTTCCGAGAAGAAACATGCTTGGCTCAGGGAGCACGCAATGTTCAGCTCTGCCAGAGAGGGGTGGGAATCCTCTGTTCAGGTCATACTCACAGTGACAGTGTCATAGCCCAGGACCCCCTCCATGCTGCCACTACCATATTCGATGGACAGGGATTCGTCAGTACTCTGGAACGTGGAGGACTTAGACGGATTGAATCTGTTGTGAAGATCTGAAACAACACAACGCCGAGTTCAGGGGAAGTCTTGGTGAAGCTTATTTACTTCCTATTAATGTATCAATCACTCAAACCACAAGAACTTTTAAGTACCTACTAAGTGCCAGGCACTGTGTTCATCTAACTGACCCTTGAAAATAAGAACTAAAAACTTATTCGCTACTACAGAGCGGTTCTTTCTTCCTCCCCTCTCTCTGCTGGGTCCACAGAGAATCAAGTAAAGAAAATTATTCTTTCCTACTCCATTCAATATCCAGTTTCCCATCCCACCCACCTCTCTTCCCAATTATACAGACAAGTAGCATGGATAAACTAGACTGGAGACTCTAAAGAAGAAAAAATCATCTATATCTGTTTTGTCTAGGGATAGTTCCAGACTCCACTCTAGACCCCTGACCCACATAGCCAGCCTAAGCCCAAGGTGAATTGGGTTACTTACAACAAGCAATGCTTTTACAATAGACTGAGGGGACCCAGAGATTAGAGGAGCCAGTATCGAACACCACAGTGAACTCCTGGGCTGGCGTCCCAATGTTAATCTTTCCATAGTACTCAGCCTGAAGACACAAACAGATCACATGTTGGGATGGTGATGTCAGGGTGGTATATAGTCAGAGTAAGGGACAGAATGAGAGGTTAGCTTGGATTTTATGTCTGCCCAATTTTCTGTCTTGACTTGAGCCTGAGGAGAATTAGAGATGAAGAGAGGAGAGAATGGTATTCTGAGCATCTCAGGGCCCTGGGGATGGCCTGGTGATGCTCTGCAGTCCAAGCACAGCAGGATTCACACTCATATTATCTGTACCTAAGCCTGCCTGCTCGTGACCCCTCCAGGTACCAAAATTAAAGATTGGAAGGGGCTGACCTAGATACAAAAATGGAAGCATGGATGGGAAAGCAAGACTAGGGAAACAGGCTGAGGATAGGAACAGAATCACCAAGGAAGGTTCCACAATGGGGAGTGAAATAGGGGGAAGATGAGGGCATGTTCTGGATAGGTAGAGGAGGAGGACCAGCTGTTCTCTACCTCTGCTATGAGCAGAAAAGGGAGAAATGGGTCATTCATTGCTGCAACAGAAAGGAGTGAAGTTAAGAATTAGAAAAAAAAAATTCCCAGTAATCAAAAGTGTCCCTTCCTAGAAATGGCTTCCAAGGGATTTTTTGACATTTCCATTTTTGGGAAGCATCAAGGAAGGCCTCAAGGAAGAGTCACCACCTGAAGTGAGCCTTGAAGAAAAGACAGGATGTCTGAGATGTGGAGATGAGGAGTAAATGGATTCCAGGTAAGAATAGTTCATGCATGTTAACAGAGGCAGAAAATGGAATATCAAAATCACAGAATGCCTAGTTTATCCAGTATGGCTGGAATATAATGTTTGTAATGGGGGCATAGTATGAAAAAAGATGTAGAAAAATTGTTGAATGAGAATGTGGAGGGCCTTCAATGCCAGGCTGAGTTGCTAGAGAAGTTTGGAGGAGGAGATAAGATAGCAAGTTCTGTTTTGGGCATGTTGAGTTTGAGGTGCCTATGAGGCCATCCAACAGGCAGGTGATAATGAGCAACTTGCAATTGGAAGATAGACTTTGCTGGGTGTGCAGACTTGGGAATCCTTCCTATACTAGGCTATCACCCAGAGGGATTCTCTAATTCCCTGAGAAGTAGGGAAAAGTAGAATTGGAGGGGACCAGGAGAAGCAGCCAAAGTGTGGGTTTCAAGAGCACTCAGCTACTGGACAAAAAGAGCCAGGAAACCAAATGAGATAATGTATGTAAAGCGCTTTGTAACTCTTAAAGTGGTATGTAAATGGCAGCTATTATAGTCGTCACTTCAATCATCTCATCATTTTTGATTAGAATAAAAGGAAAACAGGTCAGAGTCAGTCTCAATCTTGCTATAATTCTTTTGTATTCAATGTAGGTTCACTAAAAGCATCTTTGATACAACTGCAGGAGCAGACAGAAGGAGAGCAGCATTATCATTATTATCATTATTATTATTAACAAAGGAACTCACATCCAGGTAATTGGTCAAGGGCTCATCTGCAACTTCGGCATATTTACCAAGTCGTCGGTACTTGGAGCTGGGGGAATACTCATGCTTCTTCAGAAAGTCTCCCAGCAAGCCACGTTCCTTTAGCAGACGTCTTAGTGTTTTCCCTTTGATCAGCGGCACCCTTCCATAGCTGAAAAAGAGTTAGCCAAGTCCCTCTACTAGAATCAGCCAACGTTCCCCAAGAGGGTCAGCCAAACCCAAATTCTGAAGCTTCCAGGTGCAAGGGCAGTATATGGTGGTATAAGGGAAAAACCATTGTAAGAGCATCAGAAGACCTACACTGTACTCCCACGTGGGCTATTCCTAGCTATATGACCTTGGATAAGCTGTTTAAACCTCTCTGTTTAAACCTACCTCACAGGTAAAATAGGACACCCAAACTCTATTCTAGGTTATATTTTAGCTCTAAAATCTACGTTATCTAAAGATATTCTTTTACCCATTATTGTGGCCACTGTGAGAACGAAATTAGGTACTAGATGCAAACGTCCTTTGTAAAGGTTAAAACTGTGATTGCCGATTAATAGCAATTTTAAAGAAAAAATAAAATGTTAGCTCCTTCTTTTGGCTCTTTCTCTTTGATTTCTGTCTCAAAAGGAACTAATGCAGAATCATCATTTTTGTACTCTTCTCTGGCCCTTCGCATGATCTCATAAATGAAAGGCCAGAGAATTGTGGGCAAATCCCTTTCCCTCAAGCACAGCTGAAGCTAAAAGGGCCCAAAGCAACGCAATATCATGGGAGATGCAGCCCAATTTGAACCTGACAATCATCCATAAGAATGTTGGAGTTTCTCCCACAAAGCCTCTAACTCATGGATGAGGAAGGCTTTTTCCTGGATCTCATGGCTTTTCTGATCCTCTGGTTGTTTTCTCCTTCTCTCAGCTTTTTCATTCCCTAGTTCCTCTACTACCAGTTTCCATCTGACTCAGGAACTAATCTGGCACTGGGATGGCAGCTCCATTAGCTGGCCCAGGCTCTGCTAAGACCCTTCTGGGAAATGGAATGACAAACAAGAACACCAACTCACACCAGAATGAAAGCAGCATCTGGAAGGCACTCTATAAGCCACCCCAGAATGTTATTGCCTGAGCCTATATCTGACTCAGATGATTTCACTAAAATATCGGGGAGCTTTCCTCAGGGACTCCCTCTGACGAAAGCCACTACTTCTGAGCCCTGCCTGTAGCCCAACAGTTCTAGAACCATTGGATTCAATGTAAAGGAGAACCGGTGTCCAGGAAGTTAAAAAAAGAACTATGGATCGTCTAAGACCTTCTGATCTTTTTCAGAGATCCTGCTTCCCCCTCACCCAAAGGAAGATCAGGCTTTCTGGAGCACTTGGTACCTAGCTGTGCTTCAGATTTGGTACCTGAGCATGCAGAGAAGGATTCTGGATATTTATTTACAAAAGCCATGTGGGAAAGAGAATTCATTCCTCTTTGTGTCTCACCAATACACAGAAAGTTACATTTTAAGGAAGACTATGCTAAAATTTGGAGTGTAGAGGCTAACAGGGAAAACTGCAGGATTTCCTATCATAGACTCCTCATCTGTTAATGAGAGGCATCAGGCAATCTCTGAGTGGCTCCTTCCCTTCTCCCTGAGGTTTATCTCCAGCCCCAGGGGATCCATTACACTCCCAGACATCAAGACTTACTTGACCACGCATTCCGACAAGGCAACGATGGCAAGGAGGACCAGAAGGTACCGCATCTTGCTGCTCTGGCCAAATTCTGCAGTTGTGGAAGTGCTAGCTACTTTCTTCTCTACCCTAAGCCCATTAGCTGTTTTTATAGAGGGTAAAGGACACACCTCTGGCTAAGAGGTCACAGAGATCACCCCAGATTAGAGGCAATTCTGCAAATACCATTAAGATACCAGCCCCACCTCCACCCCAACCTCCAAGAGCTGCCCCACACCTGGCCCTCACACAGAAAGATAAGGAAAATCAAATGATATCAGTTCCTAGAACTTCAAAGACAGAGGGAAAATATTATTAGGCAACATGTGGGGAGGAATGTCAACTGAGGTCTCTCTGATTTGCCTTTCACGTTCTAAACAGTTCTCTCCACTCCAGTGCACCTAAGTTCACCTATCAGAAAAAGATTGTTTGAAACACCAAATGGGTTGCATTGAGACTTGTGTCTTCCTCTACCTCAGGCCCCAGGATCCCTAGGGAGTTTTCTCTGTTCAGGAATCCCCCAGCTCTGCCTTAATAGTTATGTTTGGTGGGACTTGATCTGCTATTTGAAGTGGAAACTCAAGCATGGAGGATAGTGGGGATTTACCCATAACTATATGAAGTCATTTAGCCTAGCAGGAGTGATTCAAAAGGGGCTTAGTCTACATACCAAAGGACCGACATGGTCCCTGTTCACAGAGGGTTTATAGGTGACATGAACACACACATGTACATGGACACGCATGCACACACACACGCTCTATCTCTCTCTGTCTCTCTCTCACTCTCTCTCAGGCTCTGATTCTAAGCCCATTTCAAACCCTTTCTCATTATCCCCAGGTGTTTTTTTTCCTCTAAATAGACTAACTGGGGGTTTAGCACAGCACCATTCAGATCTGTCACATTTGCCATGGCTTGTCATCATTTTCCCCAGTTGTTAGAATCAAACTGTAAGGAGAGAGAGGAAGAGAGAGAGAGAGAGAGAGAGAGAGAGAGAGAGAGAGAGAGAGAGAGAGAGAGAGAGAGAGAGAGAGCACATTTATTAAATTATTAAATTTTACTATGAGCCAGGCATTGTGCTAAGGCTTAGCAGCTAAGCACTAGGGATGTAACTATAAGCAAGACAGTCCCTACCCTCATGGAGCTCAGTGAGAGAAAACCACACATAAAAGGGGAAATCTGGATGGGTAGTTTGTGGAAGAAAGCAGGCAACAGTAAAGAGGAGTGCTAAGAGTGTCCTGGCTTTAGGGAGGTGAAGCATGAATCCTTCCAAAAATGGTGGTCTCAGGAAGGAGTCACTTCTCATGAGAGGAAGGCCTCAGGGCAAAGAGTTCTACAGGATGGCAGTTTTGAAGGGAGGAGAAGGAGGAATCCAGAGAGTCCTGGCATGAGTGAGAGACTAGCACAGAAACCCAATTTGCCCTGAATCTCACTATCTGAAATTATGGACTGAGGATTCCTGCCTCAGTACCGTGTTATCATCTCGAGATGACTTCTCTGAAAGCACACAGATAGTAAGGTGGCAGACTTGAGATGTCTTCTCACCTCAAAGCCACTTCATCTTGCTGTCACCCAGACAAGAAAGGCAGAGAGATTTAATGAACAGAAACATATACTCTGGGTGTAATCATTTTAAACATGTTGAGAGGGGTAAAATATGTAAGTCAGGGATTGTGATAGCAAGTCAGAGAATGGTGTGGGCTTGATCAAGGAAGGTATCCTGGAGTAAATGGTGTGGTATAAGATAAAGAGGAAAATTATGGGAATCTGGCAGGCAAGCCAGGAAGGAATAGAGATCTATGTGCATGGACAGTTTGGGCAAAGGCTGCAGGCTAACAGAAGAATATAGGTGAGGGATGAGACAGCACTGACTCTACTGACGGTCTCAGGAGCAGGGCAGAAGAGGATGAAAATATAGAGGTAAGGCAGAGGGTTCGGCTCATGAAGGCCTTAGAGAACAATTCCAAACCTTTACTCTTGATTCCAAGAGCAACAGGGATCTATAGGAAGGCCATTACTGTTGGAGTTGAATGGCTATTGACTCATTGATTAAATGAGGAAGAAACTTGGTTCAGACCCCCAGTTCCAGGGCCTGGTTGTCTCTTGCAGGATCTACAATCCCCCTTCTAGAATCTGACTCCCCTCCCCCGCCCCCTAGCTCACAGCAGGCCAGGCAGACTCCTCTGATTCTCAGACACCACAAGGCCACTCTACTGAGAAAATGCAAAATGCCTGCCAACTGCTTGGGAAAACCCCAAGTTCTGATTCCAGCAGCCCTCTGGGATGGGATGAGATCTCAGATTTTGAGCTGGGGAGAAACCTTAAGGATACTCCTAACCTTTCATTTTACAGAAAAGGAAATTAAAACCTGAAGTGACTTAACTAAGGTCACACGGGAAGTAAGTACACGGTTCAGTGAGAATATGCACTCTGACTCCAGATAGCAACAACAACACATAAGAATTTACATACTTTATTTATTCCTCACAACAGATTTGTAAAGTAAAATACAAGGAATCATCATTTACAGATGCTGAAATTGAGGGTCAAAATCCCTAAGTGACTTGCCCACGGTTACACAACTAATAAATATAAGAGGTGGGATGTAAACCTGGGTTTCTTCTGACTCCAAGGCCAACACCCTTTTCACTAAACCATATTGTTTCTTTAGGAAGCTCTGGTACAGAGAAATTAAGTAATTTGTCCCATCCAGTCAGTGGTAGTGTTAGGCTTAAGAGCCAGGTCTCCTAAGTACACCACACTCCCTCTGTCTCTCCTGGTCCTACCCCATCACCTTACCCATCCGCTACTTTTATTCTGTATATACCAGGGAGTGGAGAGGGAAAAGGAAGGAAAAAGCAGGGGATAATAAATCTCCATAAAAAGCTGAATTGGGCTTTTCTTTCTTTTAGGGAATTGCCTCTAAAGAAGCCATAACCTGTGTCTCCTAACATGACCCTATCTTTGTATAGTACTTTTCCTCACACAATATCATTTCATCATCCTAACCCTTTTGCAAAGTAGGTAGAGAAGCTATCATCCTTACTACACAGATGGGGAAACTGAGACACAGAATATATAATTTGCCCAAAGTCACATAGCAAGTCGGTGGGTTAAGTACAATTAGAAATAATGCCACCCAACTGTACATACTCCTTCTGCACTCAAGCCAACACACCACTGGGATTTCATAAACAATCATAACAAACAATAATAATACCCAACACTTCTATAATAATGATAATAATAAATCAATAAAGAAATAAAATCCATGAAACAATCTGTACACAGAAGAAGCTGACATTCTAGTACAAAAGAATAGATATAAAGAGAAGAGATGCAAATAAATGAAAATTAATTCAACATAAAGTGATTTGGGGAGGGAAGGTACTAGCAGTCGGGGGGATCAGTAAAGGCTTCATGTAGAAAGGGGTACATTTGGTGAGACTTGATGGAAGGAGTGATTCCACTAGGCAGAAATAAGAGTCAGATAGAGCAGTGTAAGAATTTCTAATGGTGGGCCTCAAGGTGTGACTACTCCTATGCGTAGATGAAATGGAGTGAAGGAGTAGATCATGGGATTTCAGAAGGCCAAGAAATTGCAACATTAAAGAGTCTGAGAGAACATTAATGTGGATGTTGTAGTCCTCTAGTATAAAAGACAAGAGTTGGGAAAGAAAGAAAGATGAGCAAAGAAAGGGGAATGACTGGGAGTTGGTAAATAGCAGCCACCATTCTAACAAATATTTCCATAGCACTTTTAGGTTTATAAGCCATTTTGTTTACATTATCTCATTTGAACTTGTCAAGAAACCCATGAAAAAGGTACAAGTGTTATACAGTAATCTCTATTTAATAAAGGAGAAAATTGAAAAAAGTTGCTTCAACTAGATGGGAAATGCCAGACTATACCACTGGGTCTCTCCTGAATCGGACCCAAGCTCCTAGTTCTAGGTAAAAACTAAATTAATCCACAATGGGTGGAAAGGGAAAAGACATGCTTCTTTGTGGTCTATCAATAATGACCTGACTTGTGCAAGATGCAAACACCCTCTTGCTGATTGACTCTGGATGTCAAATTTGATTCCTTCCCCTGCTGGAAGGTGATTTCCAAACCCAAGGGCCAAAAGTCACTTAGCCCGGTTGTGCTGTGTTTTTCCATGAGATCAGGAACACTGTAACAGCCAAACTGTCAGAGGTTATCAGATGGGCTTATTATCCACAAAAAACTTTTTAAAAAGCTGATAAGATTTAATCATTGCTTATTTAACTTTAGTATAAGGATGATTTGCTAAGAGTATACCAACTGGATTCTGTAAGGTCCTTCCATCACTTTGAACAGTAGCCCTAATAGCCCCACCCACCCAATTTTAGCACTTTCACTAGGGAATGAAATGAATTAGTAGTGAAGTTCCTACATGAAAATGTTACCTTGTCCACTTATTAGAGAGCCTAGGGGAACTAGGCTATTTTCTGTAGGGCAGGAGTAAAGAGTGTTAGGAGAGGCCCAGGACTGGGGAAGGAGTCACCTCTGGAGGGGCAGAGTTCTGGAGACTAAGAAAGAACATGGCAGTACAGGTTTCCTGCAAGTTCATAAAAAAATTCTACACCTATTTTTCTTTCTTCCCAACAAATGACCCTTTTTCTAGCTTTGAAGACTTATCCCCCAAGCTTTAAAAAGTCGCTATAAGAAGTTAGCCTCAAATATTTAAGTAAAAAACATTGGGTGTTTCCTTTATACTTCTTTACTACCCCAGACTCAGGTAAGAATTTTGGCTTTGGGGGTGGAGCCAAGATGGCAGCTGGAAAGCAGGGACAAACACCTATAAAAATGACTCTGAACAAATTCTAGAACTGCAGAACCCACAAAATAGCAGAGGGAAGCAGGGCTCCGGACGGGGAGAGCCTGCATGGTAGCTGGGTAAGATCTATCACACAGAACTGGGACTGGAGCTGAGCAGAGCCCAGCATGGACTACACCTGGACCAACCAGACTGGGAGCCTGGTGGAACAGGTCCTAGTGCCCAGAATCAGTGAGCTGTGGCAGTTACCAGACTTCTTCACCCACAAATCCCAAAGACAACAGAGAAGGTTAGTGGAACAAAACTGTGGGGACAGAGTGAAAGCAGTTCGCTGTTTGGCCACTGCCCCGGGGGCAACAGAGGGGGTGCAGCTCTGAGGACAGAACTACAGCTGCAGATGCTTCTGGCCCCAGACCCACATGGTGGGAGGAATTAAGTGGTGGATCAGAGAAGGAATTTACAGCCTGGTTAAGATCTGTGTCACAGTAAAGGTTGGTGGTTCTTGGGGGAGGAGGAGTGCTGGTGAGGCAGAGCTTGCTGTGTAGAAATATCTCTGAAAACAACAGTGTAGCCCCTCGATCTTGGGACAAAGTACTCTATACTCTGCAAGCAGTCATACCCCGACGAAAAACTCAAGGGTCAAATAGTTGGCTGGGAACATGGCCAGGCAGTGAAAACAGACTCAGATTCAGTCTCAGACTTCAGAATCTTTCTTTGGTGACAAAGAAGACCAAAATATACAGCCAGAAGAAACCAACAAAGTCAAAGACCTTACATCAAAAGTCTCCAAGAAAAATATGAACTGGTCTCAGACCATGGAAGAGCTCAAAAAGGATTTGGAAAAGCAAGTTAGAGAAGTAGAGGAAAAATTGGGAAGAGAAATAAGAATGATGCAAGAAAACCATGAAAAACAAGTCAATGACTTGCTAAAGGAGACCCAAAAAGATACTGAAGAAAACAACACCTTAAAAAATAGACTAACTCAAATGGCAAAACAGCTCCAAAAAGCCAATGAGGAGAAGAATGGTAGAATTAGCCAAATGGAAAACGAGGTCCAAAAGACCACTGAAGAAAATACTACCTTAAAAATTAGACTGGAACAAGTGGAAGCTAGTGACTGTATGAGTAATCAAGACACTATAAAACAGAACCAAAGGAATGAAAAATGGAAGACAATGGGAAATATCTCATTGGAAAAACCACTGACCTGGAAAATAGATCCAGGAGAGATAATTTAAAAGTTATTGGACTACATGAAAGTCATGATTTAAAAAAGAGCCTAGCTATCATCTTTCAAAAAATTATCAAGGAGAATTGCCCTGATATTCTAGAGCCAGAGGGTAAAATAGAAATTGAAAGAATCCACAGATTGCCTCCTCAAATAGATCCCAAAAAGAAAACTCCTAGGAACATTGTTGCCAAATTCCAGAGCTCCCAGATCAAGGATAAAATACTGCAAGCAGCCAGAAAGAAACAATTTGAGTACTGAGGAAACACAATCAGAAGAATACAATATCTAGCAGCTTCAACATTAAGGTATCGAAGGCCTTGGAATATGATTTTCCAGAGGTCAATGGAGATAGGATTAAAACCAAGAATCACCTACCCAGCAAAACTGAGTATCATGCTCCAAGGCAAAATACGGATTTTCAGTAAAATAGAGGACTTTCAAGCTTAGTGAAAAGAACACAGAGCTGAATAGAAAATTTGACTTTCAGACACAAGAATCAAGAGAAGCATGAAAAGGTAATCAAGAAAGAGAGATCATAAGGGACTTACTAAAGTTGAACTGTTTTCTTTACATTCTTACATGGAAAGATGATGTGTATAATTCATGAGACCTCAGTATTAAGGGAGCGGAAGGGAATATACACACATATACATACATATATATACATATACATATATATATATATACTATATATATATATATATATATATATATATACACACACACACACACATATAGACAGAGGGCACAGGGTGAGTTGAATATGAAGGGATGATATAAAAAAATAAAATTAAATTATGGGATGACAGAGAAATATATTGAGAGAGCTATAAAGGGAGAGAGAGAATGGGGTAAATTATCTCACATAAAAGTGGCAAGAAAAAGCAGTTCTGTTGGAAGGGAAGAGGGGGCAGGTGAGGGGGAATGAGTGACTCTTGCTCTCATCAGATTTGACCTGAGGAGGGAATAACATACACACTCAATTGGGTATCTTACCCCACAGGAAAGAAGGAGGAAGGAGATAAAAAGGGGGGAATGATAGAAGGGAGGGCATGTAGGGGGAGGAGGTAATCAAAAGCAAACACTTTTGAAAAGGGACAGGGTCAAGGGAGAAAATTGGATAAAGAGGGATAAGATAGGAAGGAGCAAAATATAGTTAGTCTTTCACAACATGAGTATTGTGGAAGGCTTTTGTGTAATGATACACATGTGGCCTATGTTGAATTGCTTGCCTTCTTAGGGAGGGTGGGTGGGGAGGGAAGAGGGGAGAGACTTTGTAACTCAAAGTTTTAAAAGCAGATGTCCAAAAAAAAAGTTTTTGCATGCAACTAGGAAATAAGACATACAGGCAATGAGGCATAAAATCTATCTTGCCCTGAAAGAAAGTAAGGGAAAAGAGGATGGGGGGTAGTGGGGTGACAGAAGAGACAGTTGACTGGGGAACAGGGCAATTAGAATATATGCCATCTTGGAGTGGGGGGAGGGTAGAAATGGGAAGAAAATTCGTAATTCCAACTTTTGTGAAAATTAATGTTGAAAACTAGAACTATTAAATAAATAAATAATGATTTTTTTTTTAAATGAAACAGTTTTATTCTCCATGATACATATTGCCACAAGGTCAATGTCAGGGATAATGTAGGCCTAGGATTAGCGTTTAGAGTAGGTAATTGAACAGAGTGGAGATATAATACACAAGCCAATTTTTTTGTACATCTTTAAGTATTTATTAGAACATTATTAAGATCCATATAAGTCCATAAAGAATAAATGCTAATCCCTCCATAAATACACTGAAACAGCTTTGAGCAAACTATTTTAAAGGGGAAAAATAAGCTCAGATACGATTTGAGTACTTTGTTCCTAAACCAAAAAACTGTTATCAGGTTTGGCTTAAATAAACCTTTGCTTTGCAGTAATTGATAATAACAGAACATAGTTTAAACAAACTGCCATGGTTCCCCCACCACTTGAGGGTTTTCAAAATTGGAACAAAGATTTTAATTTCTCCTTCTTGTAATTTTATCTCATTCTAATGTGCTATTGCAGACCAGAGATATGGCTGCCAGTGGACACCTATCCCAAATGTAAGGTGCATTGTCTACTTAATTTACAAATGTAAAACCTTGTTAATTCTCTTACTGTAGAATTTCATATTTTTGAAAGAAAAAGCCCATGAGAGGGTCTTAGATTTCTCTACAGGTGAGAATACTCTTGTGATACCAATCAGTGATTAAAGATTTCTCCCCACCCATTCAATAGGCCTCAGGTGAGGCTAGTTAACAGAAGCTTGATTAGAGGTTTGTTTGCAGGCAGGCCTACACCCTTTACTTACCAGGCACTATGCCCCAGGCCTACAAGCTAAAAAGAGTACATATACCCAGAAGGTAGCCATTGTGAAGTCAGAATTCAGCCCAAGGAGGAGAAGTAACAACTCTGAGATGACAGAGCTGCAGGAAGAGTGCAGAGCAGAGAGTGGAAATCAGGGAGCTGCAGATACCCAAGAATTGAGAGGGGAGAGAATGCAGTTGGGATTTGTCAGTGTTTATAGGAAGGCCCCAACAGGGGAGAAGGTTACAGGATGATTTGGTTCTTTGCTGTAATACTGTGTTATAATTTCCTTGTTGTTACATTGCAGTGGACTTATTGGTTTTGGAATACAAGTACTGCTATGTGGAATTGGAGTTTTGGTTCTAGGATTTAATCCTCTGTTGTCTAAATAAATGTTATACTTCCTCTGCCTTCTACCTAGAGAATTTCTTACACTTCGAAATTCCAAACTATACAGGCTTGTTTGTTGTCATCTTTGAGGTCATGAGTCTTGCCTTACTGATACAACTTTGACACTTAAAAATGTCTGTTAACCTTTATCATGGTCTTTGCTGAAATATGTGAGTAAATCATATCCTTTGAGCTGAAGATTTTGAAGAAATACTGCTATTTGTTGTTGTTGGGAATACAGGGTGGGAAGTGTGACTGGGTCTCTGGTTTGATTTCTTCAATGTAGGGAGATCAACATGGAAACATCCTCCACCAACGTAGGTTGCAACTCATCTATAACGTAAAAGTTTTAAAAAGGTGCTTGGGTTAGTATGAAGTAAAGTGACTTTTTATGTTCTGTCAGCCGATATGTGGCAGAGGTAAGACTTAATCCAGTCTTCCTGACTCTGCTCACTCATGGATATTAATGGTTCTTGCCTCTATTTGTCATTTCCATAGTGTGTATGAACCACACACCAGCCAAGAAAGATGAACCTTTGATTTACGCCATGTTTAATTCTCTTTTCCCTTTAACACCTATTGTGACATTGTCATGTTGGATTTTCTCTTCAATTATTGTCTTTTTTGAGGCAAACTTTTTATTAATTTTTATATAAGTTGTCACCTTTCTTGGTATATGTAAAAGCCTGGCCAAAACCCCCAAAAATAAAGGGAAAAATTAGTTGTATGTATTAGCTGTATGTTTCCTACTTGGGAAAAGTCTGATCTTAAAAGAGTTTCCAAAAGAGATACAGTACCAAGAGTTAAGTGGAAGTCACCTTCTCATGATCAGGAGAAAAACCAAATTGCCCTCGATGAAAATTGCTCTTGGTAAACATAAACAATGTTAAAGGATTAAACAAAGAAATTGCTTACAGTCTAATACAGAAAGATGATACATGTGTCTCCTCCAAACCCTATCACCGGGAGTTCTAGAGAGATTCTAACTAGAAGGCCTGGGATTGGTTCTGTTGTGTATTGATCTTTTTAAAAGCATATAAAGGGTGGGGAAGAGGAATAAGGTAGGGAGGGGGTAGGGAGACAAAGGTTAGGGAAAAGTATTTCAGATAATCAGGGTGTGCACAAAGAAGTCTATAACGAATAGAAAAGGGAGAGGGGAAATGGATGACAATTGAACACTCATCTGAGCTGGTCAGAGGAGAGAAAAATATATAGAGTTGGGGACAATACATTTTACTGAATAGGGAAATAGGAGAGTGGGGGAATTAGAAGGAGGTAGGTTGAGAGAGGGATCAGTCCTAAGCAAAACAAACTCTTAAGGATATGCAAAAATATTCATAACTTTTTGTGGTGGCAAAGAATTGGAAACTAGGGTGTATCCATCAACTGTACAATGGCTGAACAAGTCATAGCATATAAATGTGATGGAATACTACTGTGCTATAAGAAATGGTGAAGGGGATAATTTCAGAGATACCTGGGAAGGCTTGTATGAACTGATGTAGATTCAAGTGAGCTGAACCAGGAGGAAAATTTTATATGATTTCTATGACAACAATATTGTAAAGACAAAAATTGGAAAGACATTGAAACTCTGATCATTGTGAAGACCAATGATGATTGTTTGTTATGGGCTTTTGTTTCTTTGTTTGTTTCTCATAAAAAGGAAGATAAGAGTGGAGGGAAAGAAGGCTGCTTATTTTCTTATTAAAAGCAATTTTATAAACGGTTCTGATTTGTATTGCATTAGTAAACTGTGCTATTACTCCTAAAACAGACCTAAAAATACTATTTTCTCTGGCATGTCCCTTAAAATGCATAGGGTACCCCAAATATATCCCAGGTGATCCCTCACAATATTCCTCTACCTTCCCAGGTCATACTTGTTTGTTGATCCCCTTAGGGAACAACTGCCCTAGGTTCCAAGTACTTTCTCAGTCCATGATATTGAAACTACAGCTAAAAAACTCTCACTTGCTCTTTATAATTATTCTAGTCTGCCAGAGGACATAGTTAACTCGAAGCAAAGACACTTAACTAAATTACCCCAAGAAATCTGAGGCATCCTTTCCCACAAACTGTCAGTGGGAAGACTGGGCACAGAGTACCTGAGAGACACTCTTGTAAGGAACGTGTATGGACAAACCAACACATCATTGGTCTTTTAGTACCGTGATATCTCTGATGACCTGGGCCTGCTCTCTGCTGGGCTCAGTGACTCTGACTGGGCAAGTTGCTCTGCTTTAAGATGCCATTGCCCTGGGTGTGTGTTTTGGTGGAGGGAAGGGGTGATGAGATAAAATCTTCCCTTTCTTTGCATTGAACTGTAAGAAGCATATAGGAAAAGGCAGAGAATAGTTCTCTACGGAGAGCTAGGTTCTTCTGGCTCTCTTCACAACTTCCAGAGATGATTTCTTGGCTGATTCCAGAGCTGGCAAGGCTCCTGGGGGTGTGGTCAAACCTTCAGATGGTCAGTGGCTAGCCACTCTTTAATTCTGTGAAGTTCAAATGAGGACTTTCTTAACTCCTTAAAAGAGCCAAGAAGTATCCATGTTTCTTTATTCCCCCTTCACATCTCCTTTAAGCCTCTGTTAACATGTAAAGGTGATTTGCTCTGCTGATGTGGCCTTACTTCTCCCTCTCAAGAGAGATTTCAGGACAAATCTTTGGCATGTTACTTCTTTGTTGGTAATGTTCGGACTTACCTCAGGTCACTGCTACTGAGTAAATGGTCATGACTGTAAATAATAACTTAGATCTTTTAAAGAATAGATAATTAATTGACTTATATGCTAACCAGAACTCACATGTTTTGAAAAATTAAAAGTGTTTTAACCAGTTAATTGGGCATTGTGCTAAATTGTAGGGATTCACACAAAAAATGAAAACAGTTCTTGCTCTCAAGGAGCTTACATTCTACTAGGGGGAAACAACATGTACACATTGGTAGATAAAAAATAATTTCAGGCAAGGGGAATTCTAACCACTGAAGGATCAAGGCAAAGTATGGTGCAGGCCCTGGTGACAAGAAGAGACACTGGAAGCCAGGGCACATTCAGCACTCTTTGGATCTCATTCTGTTCCAACCCTAGAGGCATTTGTCAGACATCTCAAGGCATGTAGACATACAAGATAACTGGAGGCTGGTGGGAAGAACACTTGGCACTGGGAAAATTAGGGAAAGGAAAGGTTTCTGAAGAAGAGAAGGCCCACTGTAATGCACACAGGAAGAAGCTTGTAATGCCTGCCCAATCATATTGTCAGGACTTGAGGCACCAGGCCAAAAAGTTGGTATTTGGTCCTACAGGCAAGAAGAAGCCACTGATGCTTCTTGACAGGGGAGGGAGCTACTGATCATACATGTGTCTTAGGAAAATCACTTTGACAGAGATGCAGAAATACTGGATTGTAGTGGGGGAAGGCTGCTGTAGAGGCATTGCAGTGATCCAATTGAGAATCCTCCATCTTAATTCCTTCCTTCTGGATTACCCACAATTTATTCTGTTGTATAGCTGTTTGCATGTTGTCTCCCTCATTAGACTGTGAATTCCACACACTACATTTTTGCCTTTTTTGGTATCCCTGTCACTTATTAAAGTCACTGGCACATAGTAGGCACTAAATGATTACTTGTTGACTGACCAGAAGGCAGCACTTGAGTTGGGCCCCCAATGGACATCCCAAGAAAGAGAAAAGAAGAAACATGCCAGGCACAAAGGACAGTCTGTTCAGAGGCTTGGAGATGCCATGAAATATTGTATTGTGGGGATCAGCAAGTTAGGCCATTTTGAATGGAATGTAAAGTGCTTAAGAGGGAATAATGTGGAATTAGTTGGGAAAGATAGGTTGGAGCCAAAATTGATAAAGGCTTTTAAAACGTCAAATGAGAGTTTGCGTTTTATCCTAAAGATAAAAGGGAAAGAAAAGCTTCTAGTACTTTGTGGATCTATTATGTTCAGCTAACTTAAGGAGTTGACCTAGGTTTCTTCTCAGCTCAGGCCCACTTGTCCATTGCCCAATCTATTTATTTCCCTTTGTTTAAGCTGTACCTAGGGCAGGGTGACTCAGGCTTTGCTCCAGGGTGCCAACATTGGAATAGGAGGGGACACTTCTCTCTGTTGTGGCATGAAGATTGTTACCTCCTTCAGGAGCCTAAGGAAAGCAGACCTACTTCATCACCTAGCCTGAGCCCACCACTCAAAAGATCCTGTTTTCATGGTGCTTTGTGTCAAGGACATCTTCTGCCACCCCCCACACCCCCACCCTCCCCTCACCCAGTTTGTAGACATGCTACTCTGAGCTCAGTTGTGGGCTGGTAAATGTTTAACAACTAGCTCTTTGGAAAATACACACACACACACACACACACACACACACCCTACTCTTTGGAAAACACAGGCATGGGCACACACATATACACACACACACCTGTTTAAACTTTATCTACATTACGAATATTTTCACTGTCACTTAAGTCTTAGACCAGAGATGTCAAACACAACTCATTTGGTTCACCAGATTAAAATGTAATTGAGAAACATTTACCAAAATAATTTAAAATACAATAAACATAGATGATGTTGATGTGTGGTTCCCTAACTCAATATGCAGCAGTAGTGATTCTTATTTATGGTTTATTGACCCCATTTCTATTTGAGTTTGACACTCACTAGTCCAGACAATCAACAAAACAATGTAAGCCCTGATTTGTAGTTTTTCCTGATTTCTGAGGTATAAGTGTTCACACTAAAAATTCAACAATCGATTTTCCTATTCCATACATGTACACTGTTGATTGGGCTACCAGGGTGGAGAACCTGCAGCCTTGAGGCCACATGTGACCTTCTAGGTCCTTGACTGTGGCCTTTTGACTGAGTCCAAGTTTTACAGAACAAATGGTTCTATTATTTGTGTGAAGTTTGGATACAAAGGGCTGCACTTGAGGACCTAGAGGGCCATGTGTGGCCTCCAGGATGCAGGTCTCCCACCCCTGGTGCTAACCCTTCTCCAAACTCAACTCTATACTCAGTTATATTAGCCTTTGAACCAAATTCTTGGGTGTGGGCACAAACCTACACACACACACACACACACACACACACACACACACACACACACAAACACACACCCATTTTTCTTGCCCTGGGTGAAAATATTTGTAATTCTTGTTGTGACCTTGCCTACCATTAACAGTACTACTAACTCATGTGACACTTTTCTCAGGTGCAAGCTCTCCTGACCCACCTAGTTCAGAGTTTGGCCCTCACACCTCAGTTACCTGTCACCCAAATGGAGGAATGTCCTCTTTCTCCTCCCTAATATGTCTGTGCCTTCTGTTTCAAGTCTTTCTCTTATAAACATTGGTCTGCTTTTTCCTCTTTTCTAAATCCTACCAAAGACAATAAAGGATATTTTCTAAGTCCTACCAAAGGAAATAATATATAATTTGAACAAATAAGGACTCCTCAAACACTAGTAAAAACAGAGTAAGGAATTTTGTTATTCCCACCTCCCACCTTTCTCCTGCAAGTACACATTAAAGCTGCTTTATCTTGTTATGCAAACTCAGTTTTCATATTATCCTTCCCCCTCCCCACCCAGGACCTGAGAGGTGAAAAGGTCCAAAAGTCCTGCTCCCTCCACCTCAAAACTTGACCTGTATCCCTGATACAATTGTTCCTTCTTCCTTGACTTCCCATTTTGAGAAAGAATAAGAGAGACTCCATTGCTTCTGGTACTGCAAGGCTTCCCACAAAGTGAGAAGATCTGGGGAAAGACTCATTTGAACATCTCAGACTTCTTAACTAGTCTCTTAGTGGGAAAATTGGCAAAAATACTAGAAACTTATCTGGAATCCATCCCATTTGCACAGGACTGGCCCCATGTCATGATAATGGGACCTACCCATCTTCCCCTCTCCTGATGCACCAGACAAGGTGCTGTAACTGTTAGCATGCCTCTTCCACCCTAGAACCTTCCCCTTTTTAGACCAGAAATGGGTAAGTGTCCTTGAAACCCCCAGAGGCTAGGACTCCATTGTTGAGTCTCTTTTCTAACCTGGGGTTTGGGGACAAGCTAATCCCAATGGGACAGCAGCTTGTCAATGTTCAATAGGGCCATGGCCTTGTGTATTGATACGATTCAATGAGGTTCGGATTTGCTCCTATAAATGACACTCCCCAACACACCAGGAAAATAGAAAATAGTAATTTATTTAGAAAAGGCAAGGCACAGATAGCTTGAATTTGCATAGAAAACATACAATAATGAGAATAACCAATAACACAACACCAATCAAGATAATCGGTAAAGGAAGAGAATACATCACCAATTCAAGGGAACCTCCGAAGTCAATCAATGGCTGGGAGCCCCTTTACAGCCCATGCAAACTTGAATTGTGTAAAGAGTTTTCCCAGGCGAAGCGTCCTTCCCGAGGGTGAGGCTCAGCGGGCTTACAGGACATAGATTTTTATGCTGTTCTAAACAAAGAAGGCTTGGAGTCAAGAGGTTTTTGGCGCGTGCGCTATTCATGGTTTGTTCAGTACACATCTGGCCCAGTCACGTTCCATCCGTCTGAGGCTTGGTACTTGTTTTCTTTAATAACATCACGTCTTGCAAGGAGGGAAGCCAACCCTCCGGGTCGACGTGACCTAGGAATGGCTAGTTCCTGGAATGTTAAGCCAAGAACACTCAGGGGTTATAGAACGGTTATGGCTGAGAATTGAACTGAACCTATTTATTTGAGTGATCTTATTAATTTAAAGGGGAATTTTCAATTTCCATTTCACCTTGCTTTGGGGAATCAGTTTGTCTCGAGGAAAGCCCTGGTACTTGCATTCTCACGAGTGTGAAACTAAAGAATTCAGGATAAAATATTTCATCCCATGGAGCATTCATTATGCACCTACTACAACACTATGCTACATGCTGGGGATGAGAAAGTAATATAGAAGACAGTGCCTGCCCTCAGGGGGCTTCTATCCTATTGGAGAATGCAACATGTACAAAAGTAAATACAAAATAATTTGAGGAGGGAGAGAGCACTTAGAGGATCAGGAAAAGTTTCCCAGTAGGAGTTGGCTCCTGAAATGAGCCTTGAAGGAAGCCAAGGGTTCCAAAAGGCCGAGATAATGAGTGTTCCAAATAAGAGTGCTTGTTTAAGCTTTTGGAATAGATATGATTGTTGAGGGAGCAGAGGGAGAGGGGGGAGGTCTGCAACTGGAGGCCCCTAGTGTTATGCCTTGCCCCCCCTCTCCTGTTTCTCTTTCTTGCCCCAGCTCACCCCACTATTTTTACTCCCTTCTCCAGGGACCCCACTGTTTGTACTCCCATCTCCTTGGAGCCCACTGTTTGTGTTCCCTTCTCCACAGAAATAATCCTTCCTCAGCTTGTCCCACTGTTTTTGTCCCCATCTCCACGGAAACCTAATTGTGTTCTTTCCCTTTAAGTACCCTCTCCCTTCCCCTTCTCGTGGCTGTTGGATTTGAGTAATTACTCTGAACAGTTGCGTGCTTGAATAAATCCACATCTAAATTTATATCCTGGTCTCGCTCACTTTTTTTTCAGCACATTTCTGGAGGCCCCAGCGAGATTTGGGGGTGGCCTGTGGCACCCCCCAGACCTGGACCAGGTAGGGTCTTGTCCTCGGGTAAGGGGCATCTTCTCCTCCCTACTTCTAAGGGGAGCCAGCCTCTGAGACATTAATAATTGTCTTTTAGGCCAGACGTCCCAGAGCCCCAAGGGTTCTAGAGGGAAGAGAACTAACCCACCCCCGACGCCAACCTGCCCTCTATTCAGACTTTTGTGGATCCATGACCTCTAGGGGAATCGGTCTCTGAGATGTTCCAGAGCCCCAGAGAGTAGGTTGAGTCAGGTTTCTGTTTTCTGGTTTCTGGTGGGAATTCTCTTCTGGTTCTGGTGGAGATTCAGGGCAGGACATGGCTTAAGGTCCATAAGGCAGGGAGACAGGCCTAATTAATCTGATAGGCCCTCCCTTCTGAAGAAGCACTGATCTCCCAGGCATGCTAGATACAGTCCAGCCTCTGCCCATTCTGGTTTCTGGTATCTGTCCCGGGGTGTCTGTTTTGTGTTTGTGTGTTTTTGTCTGTCTGTTTGTGCCTGCGCATGTGTATGTCCATCCATGAATGAGAGTAGCCTGTTAGCAGCTGCAGCAGCAGGCAGTAAACTCCCCCCTTGCCCCTCCCTATCACACTGGCATACCTGAGGAGGGAGCAAAGCAGGCTATGTGTCCTTAGTCTGGTTAAAGTTAAACACTGTAAGGGGAAATACCCACAAGTTAAAGTCAAGTTGTGGGGGGAGATTGATTTATGTTGAAGACCGGAGAAAACAGGGTATGTGAGAAAAGAAAGCCTGAGAAGTGTTAAGACTGAGTTCTCAGGGCTCTGGCATAACCTCCGCTCAAAAGACAGAGTTATCTGAGCAGAAAGACTTGAAGGTAATGGCTCAGGAGAAAGACTTAACGCTACATGGGAAAAGTTCCTTTGAACTTCTCTGCACTAAAAAAGTTTCAAGATAAGGAACAGTTAACTCTTCCCTTATATCAAAGAGGAAACAGCTAGAGAAGTATTTTAACCCTTTTTCTGCCTACAAAAAGGAGAAAAGGTTTTTGTGTAATGGGACCCAACCAGAAAAGAAGTACAAAGTGAAAAGTGAAGATGTGTCATTCCTAATTTAATGCTTAAGATAAATTAGAGTTCATTTTACTGCTTGTCACTAAAGTTTATGGGAAAAGGAAAGGAGAGACTGTGATAAAAGTGGAAGATTAGTAAATTAAAATCTTGAGCAAGCAGCTTAGAGTAAAAGGCTTGATAGCTTGAGTTAAAAACCCAATTGATGAAGTTATAGAGAGATGGAAGGGATTATGCCCACCCACCCTTTGGACTGTGAGTAGGTTCTATTAAATTTAACATGAATATTGTTCCAGTATGTCACTTTAAACTGACCTGGTTATAACAGGTGATTCCAAATTGTAATAGTATTCTTAATTGTAAAAGTATTTGTTATATTGATTGGCAAAAACAAACGTTCAATTTAAATAGAATTGCTTCATATGTGAATTTTCTCAAATGTCAAGTTTATGTCAATGGTGATAAGATGAAGATGGAAATACATCCAGCCAGCCTGGTAATCAATTATGATTTTAAAAGGTTGACATCTGTTTATGGTATTGTTGTGTTTCTAAAATTAAGTTCATATTGCTTGGTAACAACCGTTAGGTTTATATGTGTTGTTAGAGAAACAATTTCTCTAAGTGTTGTTAGACTGACAATTGTACTGTTAAAATAATGAATGGACTAGGAAACTGTTAAGTCATTTCATATGACCATGTCTTTTAAGGAAGTTTAATTTAAGAAGTTATAAACTTCCAGGTTTTGTAGCAGCAGTACTGGGATCTCTATTTGTACAATAAGTTGGGAAAGCCTGAAATCGGAAGTTTTACTGAAAAAGAAGGAGAACAGTAGAGTCATAAACTAGCTGACCTCCAAACCTGGCTTTTAACGTCAGTAGGACTAATTTTTAATAATTGGCTTTTAGGATATTCTTTTAAAAATTAAAATTTGATTGTGAGGTCCAGGTAAAAGCTTTAAAAAGAAAAGGTATTTGTCACAAACTGCGATTATTGTCAAATTGTGATACCTGAAGACCATGGTGAGTCAGTCTCCCTGGACCTAGCCCCAACCTCTCCCCCAATGCCCTCCCCTCCCGACCTGCCCTTCTTTTGCTGAGTTCCTCCTTCAGGAGCCGATGGAGACAGCTTCTGCCAGCCCCCACCTGGACTGCCTTTTTTCCCTGGTCCCTGGGGTTTGGGCCGAATCTAACCCTCCTGGCTTCTAGCCACAGCCACTCCAATTTCTATTCATCAGTATCCCATATCTTCTGAAGCCCACAGGGGCATAGCTCTCCACCTTTCTCTCCTCCAGTGACCCTCTCCCAGGACCCAAAAACTGCTTTTCTAGCCTCCAGACAGATTCGTTCTCTTTCCTCAGTAGCTCTCCATATTTCCCACCTCAAGGAGGCTTGAATCCTTGTCCTGTGCTGGTCCCCCTGGAACACCCCTGTGCTTCCTGTTAGAAAGCCTGGCACTTCTGACTTTCAGCCAGTGCAAGATCTTCGGGAGGTCAATAAGCCATCCTTACACCCTCCTCAGCCTCTTGCTACTCACCCACACTGTATACACTGTCTTGGACCTTAAGGATGCTTTCCTCTCCATTCCTTTGGCTCCTGCAAGTCAGCCCCTTTCGCTTTTACCTGAGTCGACCCTTCTTTGGGTTTCTCTGGCCAGCTGACCTGAACGAGGTTGCCTCAGGGTTTCAAAAATTCCCCCACCCTCTTTGATGAAGCCCTCCACCAGAATCTCTTGCCTTTCCGGGAATCTAACCCTTCTTGCTCCCTCATTCAGCATGTTAATGATCTCTTGTTAGCTACATCCACTGAGGGTGGTTGCTTTCAAGCTACTCACCCTCTCCTGTCTCTTTTAAATTCCCTCGGCTACCGTGCAGATCTGTTGCACCTCTGTTTTCTACCTTGGGTACTGCCTTGAGGCCAGAAATTTCTCTCTCTCAAGCTCGTATCCAGGCCATCCTAAACATTCCTGTTCCTAGTACCAAGAAGCAGGTCCATGAACTGCTGGATTCTTGGGTTTGCTGACCTTGCTAAACCCCTTTACTCTTCTACTGCTGGGTCTGGCCCTCTAGTCTGGACCCTGGTGGAACAAAACTCCTTTGACTCCCTGAATAGGGCCCTTTCCTCTGCCCCTGCATTTGCTCTCCCTGATATCACTAAGCCCTTTCTTCTTTTTGTGGCTAAATCCTCTGCCCTTAACCCTGCCACACTCCTTCCTGACTCCAATGATTTTTCTGTCTATTTACAAAAAACAGGGGCTCCCTCACATCTTCCAGTAGGACAGTCGAAGGCAGTGGGGAGATCCTCGCCCTCCTGTACTCTGTTTGGCTCCTCTCTTAAGTTTCTCTCGTCTGCTGCCCGGGCCATCAACTGGGCGACTCCCCAGAAGCAATTGGCAACCGCCCATCCGATGCCGCTGCCTGGGCAGCATCCCTCTTGAAAGCCGCCCCCCCCCACTTGTTGTTTCAGACCCCCTCCCCCTGCCACCCCTCCTCCCTCCTATTCACCCTGGGATGATTCCTTCTCAGCCAAAAGAAAAAAAAGGGGGTGGGAAGAAGGAGTAGTGGGTTTTGGGAGATGGCCAAACTTTTGTTCCTGAGGTCTTGGGGAGGGATTGGGTGGGAAGACTCCAACAGATCACTCCCCTGGAGGGAGAGCTACTCAGGGACAGATATTACATCCTCCACCTAGATAACATCCTTACCAGCACAGTCACCAGATGCACATCCTGCGCCCAAGTGGACACAAAACAGGCAGAGACAGCTCCACTGGGGGTAAGGCTGTGGGGAGCGCAATTTTACTGAAGTCAAACCACCTGCAGCAGGTTTTAAATGTCTCTTGGTCTTTGCTGAAGAAAGAGACAGCCCCAGTGGTTGTAAAGAAACTCTTGAATGAATTGATCCCCTGTTTCGGCCTTCCCCTTAGCACTGGCTCAGATAATGGCCCTAGCTTCGTTGCCAAAACTTCTCAGGGTGTGCCCACAGCCCCAGAGCTCCAGTCAGATTGAATGAGCAAACCGTACCCTTAAAGAGTTTCAGGAGAACTGGGTCACTCTGCTCCCTTTGGCCCTGCTCTGCAGCCGATGCACCCCTAATAAACTAGGTTTGACCCCTCTGAAATTCTTTTTGGGTGCCCCCCCCATTAATGCTTCCCTCGTTAAGTTCCTACAGGGTCTGCAACATACCCAGTCTCAGCTTCATAAATCTGTTCAGGAAGCCCCACCTACTCCAACTTCTGACCACCTCTACCCCTTCCAGCCTGGGGACTCTGTCCTAGTCAGAAAACATACAGCCTCTGGTCTCAAGCCTAAGTGGAAGGACCCTTACACTGTCATCCTGACCACCCCATCTGCATTCAAGGTTAACTCCATTCCTGTTTGGCTCCATCACAGCCGTGTGAAAGCAGCTACATCCACACAATGGAAGGCAGAGTCCCCCGAGAACCCCCTAAAGCTAAGATTGTTCTGACCCCCTTCTTAATCTTCCTATTAACCCCTTCCATGGTCCCTTGCAATCCCCATGCCCCTAAGCTAAGCTCTACTTGGGTAATCACTACAGGGAACAAATAGTCCTGGACTTTCCAAAGTCACGAAGACATACATCTCCCCCTCAACACCCTTTTTGAGGGCCCACCAGCAGACGCAGGCTACCTGCTCTGTTCTACTTCAGGATGCCCAACCACATGTGCCTGCCCTTGTATCATGGCCTGCAACCTCCCCTCAACTGACCCTGTGTGTCCCACCAGGCAGCATTAGGGGCTCAGACCAACCCTTGGACCTGTTACTCTGTATCCATACAATCAAGTCCAACCCCTGGCACCCCAAACTCGATCTTATTGTCCTGGAAAGGCCTGGTCTCTCGGGTACTGGGACTCATTATTATCCCTTGGGTGACCATGGGGTTGCCACACGTGGCACAGAGGGTGACCCTGACTGTGACCAAGAAGACTTTACCAGGTCCCCATTCCATTGGCCCAATAGGGGACCTGGCCATCCCTGCCCCATTAGGGAACCTAGCCTTCCCTGCCCCAACACCTATTACTCAGGAACCCCACACCTACCAGGTTTCCTTGCTTGTCCTTTTATCGGCTGTTCATAAGACACTTAACAGCTCTAACCACATACTGGGCAAAAATTGTTGGATCTGTGTTAAGCCCCAGCCTCCTTACTATGTAGTGGTGGCACTAAATGCCTCAGTCACCCCTACCTCCAAAATGGAGAACTGTGAGTGGAACCAACCACAGCTCACCCTTGGGGATATGCAGGAACAGGCCTTTGCCTTACATCGTCTAACACCACTTTATCCAGTTCTCAGTATGGCTCCATTTGCAAACAAACTCAGGAGATTCAGGCCTCTAGCTCAGACTACTTCCCGGGCCCTCCAGGAGCATGGTGGGTATGTCACGATGGCCTTAACCAGTGTGTCTCTGCTACTGTGTTCCTCAGACACCAACAACACCTGGAGGGCACCCTGTGCATCTTGGTGGCCTTAATTCCCCAGGTTTCCCTCCTCCTGGTGAGGAAGGCTGGTGCTATTTTTCCCCCAAAGGGCAACCAAGTTACCATCAAAGGCGAGCAATACCACTCCTCATCCCCATCTTAGTGGGCCTGGGGCTTGTGGGTTCCGCCTCCACTGGAACAGCAGCCCTAGTCAAAGGGGTTCTCAACTATAAGGCCTTAAGTGCACAGGTAAACACTGACCTCTCCCACATAGAGCAGTCCATCTCAGTCTTAGAAAAACAAGTGGACTCGTTGGCGGAGGTGATCCTCCAGAACCACAGAGGCCTTGACCTTCTTTTTCTCAAGCAGGGTGGCCTATGCATGGCCCTGGGAGAGGCTTGTTGTTTCTGTGCTAACAACTCTGGGGTAGTGCAGGAAAGCCTGAGGTTGGTTCGCCAAAATATTGCCAATAGATAAAGACAGCTGGAAAACTCTGAGAACTGGTATCAGTCCCTGTTCTGTAGATCCCCTTGGCTCACTGCCCTGGTGACAACCCTGGCTGGCCCCCTCCTCCTCTTCATTATAGCTCTGGTTGTGGGCCCCTGCATCATTAATCATTTTCTGAAATTTGTCAAGTCCCGCATAAACTCTGTTAAACTGCTATTGATTAGGGATCTCCACTACCGATTTGCAGATCTCAGTCCCCCTGATTCTTGTGACAGATTCCCTGAGAATGAGTCACAGAATTGACACACTTTGAAAAAAAAGTGGGGAATGTTATGCCCTTCTCCCCCCCTCCTCCAGTTTCTCCTTCTTCCCCAGCTCACCCCACTGTTTTACTCCTATCTCCATGGACCCCACTGTTTGTACTCCCATCTCCACGGACCCCACTGTGTTCCCTTCTCCATGGAAATAATCCTGCCTCAACTTGTCCCACTGTTTGTGTCCCCATCTCCACGGAAACTTAATTGTGTTCTTTCCCTTTAAGTACCCTCTCCCTTCCCCTACTCACGGCTGTTCGATTTGAGTAATTACTCCAAACAGTCGTGCACTTGAATAAATCCACATCTAAATTTATATCTGGGTCTCCCTCACTTTTTTTGCCACAACACTAGGAGTGAAGCTTAAGGGGATTAAGTGAGGAAGATGAGAACCTAGGAAAAGAGAGGACAAGCCCAGCCACAAATGTAACAGGAGAGCAAAACATAAAAGCAGAAGAAAGATACAAAGGAGGGATGGGAAGCAGATAAAAGCAATTAGATAGTCACTAGTAAACTGTGGGCAGCTAGGTGGTCCAGTGGATAGAGTGCCAGGCCTGGAGTCAGGGAGACCTGAGTTCATATCTGGCCTCAAACACTTATTAGCTGTGTGCCCTTGGGCAAGTCACTTAACCCTGTTTGCCTCAGTTTCCTCATCTGTAAAATGGGCTGGAGAAAGGAAAGGCAAACTTCTCCAATATCTTTGCCAAAAAAAAAAACCCAAATGGGGTCAGGAGGAGTAGGTCATGACTGAAACAACAGCAAACTAAACTTTGAGGTAGTAGTTCTTTTTTTTGGAGGAGGCAATTGGGGTTAAGTGACTTGCCCAAGGTCACACAGCTAGCTAGTGAGGTAGTAGTTTGAATAGAGTTTGGACAGAAATGAGATGACAAGGGGTCTGCGAGTAAAGAAATAAAGGCAGTGATAGCAGAGCATTTTGTCACCACCATCGAAAGAGAGACAAAGGCTGATGGAGTAGAGATGTACCTTGGGTAGCAGACTAGAAGAGGCAGGCCACAGGGGAAGAGATGTGATCAATCACAAAGTTCTGGGGAGAACTGGAGGAAACAGAATGTTGGGATTGTGGGAGTGGCAGGGGCAGCCCTGTAGAAGCCATTTAGGCTATCCTATCCCCCAGCATCTAGGCAAGTCTGCCTAGAAATCACAGCAAATCCCTGAGAATGAACCCCTCTTAAGGATACCCAGAAAGATTCTAGTCACCCATTCATGTATTTAACAGTCTTCTTTGATCAGATGAGATGAAAGAGCAGTTATGGGAACGGTGCTATTAGTCTCCTGATCCTAATCCCACATTCCATGTGACCTGCCCCTCTGCCCTGGTTAGGGGCCCTGGGGAATCATAAATCTCAGCAGTTTGCCTTTTATGATAAAACTGACTCTTTCAAACCCCCAGTCATCCGTGTGTGTCTCTACTGTGCCTTTTGTATTCTTGTATTCTTTAGCCATGGGCCCCAGACGTGGACATGGGTCTGACAAGGGCAGAAAATGAAGATAGTTCTGTCAAAGACCATAGTTCCATCCTTCCAGAACGAGGCTGCATTACAGTGGAGAAAAGATGGAGCGCTTGGTGTGACCCACCTGACTGTCCCTTATAAGCCATAGCAAACTTGAAAGGAGGCACCAGATGTGTGGTCAGGAGGGCACCGGATCTTGTATCAAAGGACATAGTTTGCACCTAATGACTGTCTGTGTGATCTCATCCAAGTTACCTCTTTGACTCAGTTTCTTCACCTGAAAAAACGGGACTGATATCTATAGTACTTCCCTGACAGCATTCAGGTTAGAATGAGATTATGTATAAAATGTTGGATTTTTCTTCTTAACCTGCTTTTCTCTGTGTCCACTAGATGGGGCCAGAAACCAGCCGTGAGAGGCACAAACAGGATGGGAGAGGAAGGTGTGGTGGGGAGAATTTGCAAGGGCTGGTGGATGAAATATGATGGATTTTAATTCTCGACGGGAAAGAAAGCTCTTAATGCCTTTGCTTCTCTGTCCCCTCCCCCACCTCCATTTTTATCCAGGCAGTTCAGAGAACTTCCAATGAGGAAATACTTTCCAGCAAAGCTGACTGATCAGCTTCTCATCTACCTGCTCCTCACAGCTCTAAGTTTATCCAGAAGATATGTGACTTGCTTAAGGTCACACAGACAGTATGTGTCTGTCACAGGTGAGACTTGAACCCAGGCCATATCCATTTTGAAGCCTGTTCTCAAATCTCTAGGCTATGCTGTCTTTCATCTATGTAATATTTGGTTAAAATAAACCTGAAAAGCAACCTTATAGTGAAAGAAGATTGGAACCCTGAGCAAGTAGATGTGAAAATGAGGAAGACAATGGGTTATCTGTGCACCAAAGGCCAGCGGCTGGGGAGGGGGCAGGGTTGTAAGCACTAAGTGCTATCTGCTATGGCTTCCTGTTTTCCCCTGAAGCTTTCTTTGTGCAGGGGTTTCCCAGAGTCACTTTGGCTGCCCACTTCCTTCAGCATTGATGACTACTACCAACCCATGGCCTAGAGCAGCTAAGTGGTTGAATGGATAGAGACTAGAGTCAGGAAGACATGACTTAAAATCCAGCCTCAGATACCAACTAGCTGGGTGACCGTGGCCAAGTCACTTAACCACTAGCTGCTTCACTTTCCCTGTGTGTAAAATGGAGAATAACAAGGACACCTACTTCCCCCAAACATTATGAGGATCCAATGAGATAATACTTACAAAGTGCTTTCACATTGGCCAGCATGTTGTAGGTACTTAATAGATGCTTGCTCATTCCTAGAGTGGGGGCTAATTACTAGTATGCTTCTGCTTCCTAATAAGAAGTCTTGATTTGGGGAAGTGTATGAAAATACACAGTGTTACGCAAGACTCAGATATAGTCAAATAGTGCTTGAAATCCTTCTAAGAAAGCATAATCATCAGAGAACCTGAGACGTTGAAAAATTATCTAGGTCAGCATGTTTTGGTTTAAAGGTATCTTTCATATTAGATGAGTAGGAAAGAAATTTCAGTCTTCAATTCACTCCCCTTGCTGGTCTGTCAGCTAGGATTGGAGAAATGGCAATCAACAGAGAAGGTGATGTTGTTTGCCAAAGGAGCAGAAGGAAAGGCTTTCCTTTGCCCCGATCTCGATATTGGAACTGATCTTGGAAAAGCCGTGTTAGTGCAGTGAAAAAACGAGCTGGACTTGCTATCCAGAAAGCCTCGATTCAAATTCTGTCTTTGACCTTTGCTATCTGTGTGACTAAGGGGTGAGTCATTGAACTCCTCTGCCTAAGCTTCCTCCCTCCTCTGTAAAAAGGGTGTTAGAAGAATAATAGTGCCCTCCCCACTAGGTAGTTATGACACTAAAAGGACATTATGATTGGCAAGGGCTTTGCAAAGCTGTCCCAGGCCATTTGAGGACCCAGCAGCTTTCATCAAAGAGTCACCTTGGACAGTCATGCAAAAAGCAATAGACCTTTATTACAAGCACGTTTGAGCTTACCCAAACAAAGGCTTAAGTCCTAAGGCAATACAGTCAGGGATGGGAAGGACCAATCAAGGATATAGCTGTGAGTGGAGGCATTCAGGGATCATAGCCAGGGCACTTAGATAGCTCTGATGGGGTGTTCTTGGAGCCATAGTAAGAGGATGAAGGTCAACAAGAGGTATCTTCTGGGCCCATTCAGATTGCATCAAGCTCCTAATTGGGTGGTTGGGATAGCTGGTTCCCTGGTCCTCTACATTGGGCCAATGTGATTATGCCACCTGGTAACCATGTTTTATACCAAGAGAAAGGGTCTTGCTGAAGCAAGTCTGAGAGTTTTCTCACCTCCATTGTCACAAGTGGGTTGACACCACAGATTTGCCAGTGATGCTTATGCTTTAAAAAATCTCCCCCCAAAAAATTATCCAGAGACCTGCTAAATAGGGATGTCTGGGGAGGGGGGAAGGTTGGGGTTGGATCTAGTCTAGTACAGAGGCAGCCTGTTGCAAAGGAAGGAGTCTCACGGATCTCAGAAGGGCCTAAGAAAGTAGAGATCATCTCACATTACAGCAAATTTTAAATCAACCTTGGGCCCACATGATTCCTTTTATTCATTAAATTATTTACCTCTAGATCCATGGTGGTGATGATTTGGGTGGAGAGACTCGAAGCAGTTTTTGACGCTCCTGGCACATGTGAGAAGCTGGTTGACCTTCTCCGGTATTAGGAGTCTTGGGAGAGCACACACTTGTGATAGGACAGCAGTCCATTGATAGGATCACCTCCACTCTGAGCTCACTTAACTTCCACTGTCACTGGCAGTTTGGGTTCCTATAGAGTAGCTGACTACTAGTCCCTTCAGGGCTCTTAAGGGTAACTCTCAGAGATGGTAGCTTCATATATCTATGACTCATGACCTGCCATGTAAGGTGATCCCCAATGTCACTTAACTAGTTGTAACATCAGTCGGCTTTTGCAAAGGAATATTTACTGAGAATGTATAGCAAGGACAAATGACAAGAACATCGTCCTTCCCTTTGACTGAGGAGCATACTCCCTTTTCACACACAGCATCCCTGAAGAGAATGGGCTCAGATGGAAAGCAGTTGGTACAAAAACTTTTCCTCCAACTAAGGAACACACTTTCCCCTCTGTACCCAGAGTCCATGAGGGAAGGAGTAGGCATGGAATTAGAGTATCATCAGGAAACACATGAGTTCAAGAAGGACCTCATGACTCCTGGCCCTGGGAGTCCTTTACTCCCTTTGTGGAATCCTCACCAACTTCATTTTAGAGTATTTCTTTGGCAATGGACAAGTTGTTCCTTTGTTCAGCTGGGCTGGCTTCTTGAAGGGCACAATGTCTCAGCTTGTGTCAGGCAGATTGCTTTTATGCTGTGCTACTGGCTAAGGTGATCCCTGCTACCAACCTGGTCACAGAAGGAACCTTTGACACCCCTTCTGAACTTTCAGAGAGGCTAAGGTTGTAACCTGATCAATTCTATCTTCAAATAATCATTCGCCTCACATTAGGAAAGAATAAACACCAGAGGAGCTGAAACCATGCTCTCAGGGACACATGGCAGCCAGGTGGGGGGATAAAGGAAAGGGGAGATGTCTTTTCTGCTTCAGAAGTCTTCTTTACTCCAAGGTTTCCACAAAAGAGAATGAAGGGGAGTCTTGAAAGACTTTTAATATGCACTCATTTCTGCCTCAGGCTTTACAGAGTTATCCTTTGTGGCAACTTGGCAAACAGGAAGGTTTTCAGCATTATGTAGTACTAACCCTGAGTCATCATGTCCAAAGATGGCTTTGGAAGTTCCATGTTGTGCACTGGCAATAAGCAGAGAATATGTAGATCACTAGGAGGAGCAAATTGGAGCATGCTCCCAAGTTGGGTCTCTCATTTGCCAGTTCTCCTCCTTATTATAGTATATATATTAATGCAATTTTACCATGAAAGGAGGGAGAAATAGGGTGGGGGTGTGGAAAGCCATGTTGACCAAGAGGAGGGCCAGACCAGAAAAAGGGGGGGAGGGTCATATTCCTGTGCACATCCAGAATGTTCTCTCGCCCTTTCTTCCCCCGAATAAGTTACAATTCTTTGCATTTGCTGCTACAAATCAAGCTTGTGTCAAGACCTCTAACCAAAGCATTTACTGAGCCTCCCTCATTAAGCATGTGGAGTAGTACTTCGGGCCAGCCCTGGTTGCATACGCAGCTTTTCTGGGAAGTGAAAAATAGACCTGGAAGTGAAGAGAGGTGGAGTTTGTGCCTTAAAACAGGAGTCAGGGCTAGGTAGGGGGCAGTTTCCTCTCCTGCCTCAAGTTTTTTCTATTTCTCTCCTTCTGTCACAGTGGTTTTCCTGAAGCACAGATCTGGCTAGGTCACAACTTCTAGTGGGTCCCTGTTACCTCTAGGATCTCATATAAACTTACCTTTTTAACATTTGAAGCTCTTCACAAACTGGCCCCAGTCATCCTCACTGCCCCTACTCCACATCACTCCCCTTCATTCACACTCTGGTCTAACCAAACTGCCTACCTAATTCTTCCTCATACATGACCTTCTAATTCCTGTTTCTCTGCCTTTGTATAGGCTAGCCCACATTGCTGGAATGCTTTTCCTTCTAAACCTCCACTTCTTAGAATACCAAGTTTTCTTCTTTTTCTTTCAAATGCCACCTTCTACAAGAAGCTTATCCTGATTCCTCCAATTTCGAGTATCCCCCAAAGCACCTCGATCTATTTTGTATATGTACATGTTGTTTGCCCATTCTGAACTGTAAGCTTCTTGAGGGCAAAAGACTATTTTACCTTTTGTCATTGTACAGTGCCTGGCAAAGAGTAGGTGTTTGTGTGGCCAGACCTGTGAATCCATTGTTCCAGGGAACTGACAATGAGGAAACTCCCTTGACCAACATGGATCTAAAACTGTTAGACAATTTCTAGTCTCAAACTAGAAAGCATAAATTTTCCTCTAGACACTAATAAAACATGGAGCAGAAATGGCCCAGTAGACACCAAAACAAAAATAAAAAACTTTTGGTTGCCAGGAACACTGAGGGTTTCAATGATTTGCCCAGGGTCACACAGCCTCTGTGTAGCAGAAATGAGACATGAACACATATTTTTACCTGATTCTACCTAAGATGCTTCACTTCTATACAAATATTAGCTATCTTATCTATACATACATTTATGGGAGGCAGCACGCAATAATGGAAAGATCACTGGACTTAGATTCAGTGCCATGTTCAAGCCGTTGCCCCAGAACTAATTATGGGAACTTGGACAGGTAACTTAACCCCAAATGAGGAGGGTGGAGCAGGATCCCTACATTCTTCACCCTTTCTATATCCATGGCTATCTATGAAATACCATCTTAGAATAGCTGTTGCTTTACAAACAGTGACAACAATAAAAAGAAACACTCATTGCAGAAGTCAAACCTACAACTCAATAGACAATGGAAGCAAAGAAAAAAACTTGCCTCCAAACACATGGGGTGGCCCATGCCCTTTGCCCCAGCCCATAGGAGAAAAATTCCGATTCCTGATAGGTCTCCTTTGATATGGAAGATGTTGTGACCTAGATCATAGATCTAAGGATGGAAGGGACCTTAACAGCCTTCTGGTCTAACTCCCTGAGAGGCCTAGAGAAATAAAATGACTGGCCCCATGTAGGTCATAAGCTTTACAACTTCCCCGACTCCAGGATCAGCATTCTTTCCACGTTCTCTTCAGCCTCAAAAGCTGATTTCCTTTTGTATCTATGGATTTCAGCTGAAGTTTTACAAAGTGCCCTTGTGAGTTTTTATCCTGACAACTCCAAGGATAATCAGGGATGGATATAAAACCAGGTTTCAATGAATAACTAGCAGGAGTCTTCCCTCTTCCCCAGACACAGAGTGGTGAACATACTGTTCAAGGATCTGGAGTTTAGATGCCCAAACTCTCCCTTCTGATGAGCATACTTCAGAATCGGTGACATCTGAAGGGTAAGAAGTGATGCTGCTGGGCAGGCTTGGAGGGTCTGAGGTCTAGGGGTGGGGCCCCAACTTCAACCAATCACTCAACACACCTTTGTGGCCCCTATACTCTTGAGATACTCAGTACCTATCTCCTAGTCAGTGAGGTAGGATATAGCTACATCACTCTTTGGAGCTGGAGAAAACAGTAGGACAAAGGGACCTGGCATGGGGCAGAGGTTCCAATCGGAACCAATCAGAAGCCAAGGAGGCTCAGGCAAGGCAAAGATGACAGGGAGGGTGGAGAAGAGAGTCAAAAACATGAGTTTAATGCCCAAAATTCTTCTTTTCTGAGTTCCAGTTGGAGCCCGGGCCCCATTGTCATATCAACAATAAGATCAGCAACCTCTCCTTCCCTGTCAATCCCCTCTGAGGGCACCCTGAGCAGAAAAGGAGATGGGGCATTAATAGACGGGAGAGAAACAGGTAGGTCCAAGTCATGGCCATAGGAAGTGGGAATATGAGGTCAGGAGCAGCACCCACTCTTTACCATCACTAATACAGGTAATATGGCAGCAAGGGTGGCATAAGCCAGACCGAGAGAAGAAGACACATCTGTTGCCCTATCTCCCACCCCTTCTATAAAGAGAAAAGGGTTTGGGAGCCTGACTTAGAGATGGTACTGTAGTTCTAGACTATTTTCCTGGTTCTTCTGTCCTCCTGAGAGTTTCAGGGCATGGACTTATATCCCTAGGAGATCCGGGTGACGGGCATGGCGGTCCCAGGCCCCATAAAATCTCAGATGAGGCTGTGAGATTATCTCTAGACCAGTTTCACTTTACCACTTGCTCCCCACCTTCCTGATGCTCTCTGTTGCCTCTGCCATTTTAGGCAAAGGCCAACATCTGTTTCCTTCTCCTGTGGAATAGAGACTTAGATGGATTCTCATTTGGCCCAGGCCGGGTATCCTGCTCAAAAGTTCTTCCAAAGACAGCTGAGTAAGACCCAGAAGTCTTCCTGCCAAGGCAAGGGAGGCTTCCACCTACCCCTCAATGGTTCCATCCCATCAAGATCTCACCCCCACTACCAGCAACAGATCGTGCCTTATTAAATTCCTCTTAACTCATGATGTAGGACTGTGTTCCTTTTAAATTTTCTCCTACAGGTCTGAGCCTTGGAGGTATGTGTTCATTGTAAGTAATCTCACTTAAAAATCCCATCTTTCTGGCCCTTTCTCTTAATCATCTAACTTCCCTTTCCCTGGTCCTGTTTCTCTGACTCCATGACACATCCAACCCCAACTGGGGCCACAAATTCCATGATGCTTCTCCGGCAATGGGAAAATCTGAAGATGGGAAGAAATTGTGCTGAAGCAACAATGGGGAAAAGGAATCTGGCTTTGATGCAGATCCTTTTCGAAATGAAGGGTGTCACCCACCAATTAGGCCCTTCACTCAGCCTTCTCCTGTCCCTTTGCGAAGGACTACAGCAGCCCAGCCGCTGAGCTGGACACACCCATGATCTCCCACTGCCCACCCTCAAAAATGTGCAAGTTGTAGAGACCACAGAAAAGGTCAGAAGGCAAGGTCTGTTGCCTAAGGGATGCTTTATTAAAGACAGCCTGAGGCACCCAGGTTCTCTCTCTGAGATAGGGTCTAATCAGTGGGATAAAGTTGGGTGAGGCTGGCTGAGTTCAATGTCTCTATCAGACTGCTGTGGCCAACCCCACATGGTTGTTAGCCCTGTCAAATACACTGTAGTATTGTCGGATGAAGACATCTCCCAGGACCCACAGCTCAAAACTGCCATCACTCTCAAAGCCACTGGAACACTGTCCATCCTCCTAGGAAAGAACAAGGCAGAGAGCATCAGTGCAGGTGACTCCTGCCTCATTGCAACTATAAGTAAGGCCTTGTGCAGTCACAAGGGATTCTTCCCCCACTACCCTAATCCTTCATATCAATCACCATAGTGATAACTCTAGGCAAAGTAGGGCATTACTCTCCTCTTTAAGATGAAACCCAGAAACAGAGAAATTCATGAAAGCAGAGCTTGGACTAGAACAAGGCATCCAGGCTCCCAGGTAACTGATTCATCAAATCATTTAATATCATTAGTGATGGCATGGCATAAAAATGGAAGGCCTTATGCCTGGGGTTATTGTAAGGCCTGAATTTGCCACCAACTATATGTGCGACTTTGTGTAAGTTGCTTCCTCTGATTTTCAGTGTCCTGGCCTTTAAAGCAGAATTACTAACAGCTACCTTAGAGGATTTTTGTAAAGATAACATACTCTAGGTAAAAGCTGCTTGTAAACTCTGCAGGGCTATCCAAATATAAAGTCGTATTGTCTGTCTGATCCTACTCAACTCTGTCTTCTCTAGCCTGCTCATTTTTAGCTCTGATAAAGACTAGCTTGACCAACTGACCAGCAGAGGAGAGCCTGGCAGGTCCGAGGCTGGGCTGTCCTGCTAGCATGTTGGCTACTGAGTTATGCTCATGTTGAATATAACATTTTGCCTTGAGCCTGATAGCATGATGAGGGAATGGGATGAGAGCCTCCAGAAAACCACAGACTTTCAAAGAGCAATCCAGGCAAAGGGGGAGTGGGGCAGAGGGGAAGGCTAAACAATGGGCAGAAGTTTAGGTATTGAGTTCAAATCCTGCTCCTCCTAGTGGCCTCAGGAGCAAGGCTTCCTAAATCCTTCCCCATGGTTCCCACGCCTAGGCTGCCTTTAGAGTAGTGATACGACTGCTAGAATTTCTGCAACACTGTAAGATTTACAAAGCACTTTCCCCACAAGAAAGTCATCAAGTAGAGAATGTCACTACCACCTCATTTCACAGACGACATAACTAAAGCTCAGGGGGTACAAAGGACTCAGCCAAACCACACCCAAAGTGGCAGAGTCAGGAATAGACCCCAGACTTCAGATTTCCTAATCCAATGCAGGTTCTACAATTCCATACCACAAAGGCAAGAAACATCTTGTCCATGCAGGTGGCTCACTAATCCTACTGGAGCAGCCTGTGTCCAAGCCACCTTCTGGTGACCAATCTCCCAGAGTTCCCACCCTTCCCTGAAAAGTTTCTCCCCACAAGGTTCCTACCTCAAGGGTGTAGGCTGAGGGAGGCAGAGGGAACTCCCTGCCATTGATGTGAATCACAACTGTAGGCATGGAGCTCAGCTTGTTGCAATTGATATCATACTGAAAAAAGACCAAGAGGATTTTCAAAGAGAGAGAGAAGATATACAGCCCTCCCTCCCAACAGAGCAGAACAAAAGGGGAGCCTGGGGTGGAAGGAAAGTCTGCAGAAACATCTGGGGCCAACAAAGTCTGTCCAGGGTTTCCCACTCATCTGGAAGTGAGGTTGTGACCTGTTTGAGTCATAAGGAATGTCTCCCTGCTACCCTCAGGCAATGGTCCAACTTCTGGACAAGGACCCCTAGGGAAGGGGCAAAGCCAGCTAAAAAGTCCAGCTCAGGACAAAGAGCCATGAGCAGTAAAAGGATTTACTTTGGCATTTAGAAGCAGGCAATGGCAACCTCTGGGAAGGATCCTAGAAGTGCTTTCCCACTTGAGGAACTCGGAATCTTGGGTGTTTTTAATGCTGATAAACTCCCCATAATGCTTGAAGTCTCATGACATGAGGAGAGGCGGTCCTTGGGAAATCAAGGGAGCAGTGGAATGGAGGGAGGAAGGCAGGATCTCACCACAAGTTTGCTTGGCTCCTAAGCATTTAAATTTATATTGCCAAACAGGGCATCATGCTGAGACAGTTTCCACTTAGCCTGCATATATCTTGTATGTACTCAGTTTTTGTATGTTGTCTCCCCCATTAGAGTGTGAATTTGTGAAGGGAGGAATGTTTTTGCCTTTCTTTGTATCCCCAGTGCTTAGAACAGATAGTATTTAATAAATGCTTGCTGACTGACAACTGACTTCAGAGTCCAAGATACTAAGGAGAACTGATCGCCAATAAATCCCCACTTCTATCTGTTTTCTACACTGATAAATTTCCTCAGAACTGACTCTTCTCTAGACAGTAAGAAGCCAGTGGAGATAGCAGAAGAATATATAAAGGTTGAGCTGAGGGACTCACATCTGCATTAGCTCTGATGGCGCTCTCAAGTTTGTCAATGTCTTGGCTTGGACCGACCAAGAGAGAGGTGCCAGTGTCCAAGATGGCCTGGCAACCATCATGGCAAGCCACCACCTTGTCATCAACAGTGATCCTAGGAGAAGTCAGACAAGCTGCTTAGTTCAACTTTGAATCTTCTCTGCTTCTCCTATTAATGTCAAAGGGTATTTGTTTGTTTTTCAAACAGCGTCCAAAGCTAGAGGTGTGACCCCAGAGGAGAGACCAAGGAAAGGAGTCAGCTTCCTTTACAGATTTTCCTTCCTTTGGTTAGCAACACATTTAAAGTTGGGGCTGGGGAGGCAGAGTCAAGATGGCAGCTGGAAAGCAGGGACTAGCATGAGCTCCCCACCAAGTCCCTCCAAAAACCTATAAAAATGGCTCTGAACCAATTCTAGAACTGCAGAACCCACAAAATAGCATAAGGAAGCAGGGCTCTAGCCCAGGACAGCCTGGATGGTCTCTGGGTAAGGGATCGAACGGAGCTGGGAGCAGAGAAGAGCAGAGCCCAGCATGGGTGGCACGGACCAACCAGACCAGGAGCCGGGCAGAGTGTGCCCTAGCGCCCTGAATCAGTGACCTGCAGCTGTTACTAGACTTCTCAACCCACAAACACCAAAGACAACAGAGAAGGTTAGTGGGAAAAGCTGCTGGGGACAGGGGAATAGAGTTCCCAGTTCAGCTACCACCCCGGGGGCAGCGGAGGTGGGGCAGCTACAGAACTGCAGCTGTATTTGCTTCTGGCCCCAGGCCCACCTGGTGGGAGGAATTAAGTGGTAGATCAGAGCAGGAGTGCAGAGCCTGCCGAAGATCTAAGTCCAGTCCAGGTTGGGGGTTCTTGGGGAAGGAGGAGTACTGATGTGGCAAAGCTGACTGTAATAGCTCTGAAAGCAACAGCGCATCCCCCCAAGCTTGGAACATAGTACTCTTTACTCTACAAGCAGTCATACCCTGCTCAAAAATTCAAGGGTCAAGTAAGTTGGCTGGAAACATGGCCAGGCAGCGAAAACACACCCATATTTAGTCTGAGACTTTGGAATCTTTCTTTGGTGACGAGGAAGACCAAAACATACAGCCAGAAGAAATCAACAAAGTCAAAGAGCCTACCCCAAAAGCCTCCAAGAAGAATATGAATTGGTCTCAGCCCATGGAAGAGCTCAAAAAGGAGTTGGAAAAGCAAGTTAGAGAAGGAGAGATAAAATTGCGAAGAGAAATGAGAAGGATGCAAGAAAACCATGAAAAACAAGTCAATGACTTGCTAAAGGAGATCCAAAAAAATACTGAAAAATATACTGAAGAAAACAACACCTTAAAAAATAGACTAACTCAAATGGCAAAAGAGCTCCAAAATGCCAATGAGGAGAAGAATGCCTTGAAAGGCAGAATTAGCCAAATGGAAAACGAGGTCCAAAAGACCACTGAAGAAAATACTACCTTAAAAATTAGATTGGAGCAAGTGAAAGCTAGTGACTTTATGAGAAATCAAGATATTATAAAACAGAACCAAAGGAATGAAAAAACGGAAGACAATGTCAAATATTTCATTGGAAAAACCACTGACCTGGAAATAGATTCAGGAGAGATAATTTAAAAATTATTGGACTACCTGAAAGCCATGATCAAAAAAAGAGCCTAGATATCATCTTTCAAGAAATTATCAAGGAGAACTGCCCTGATACTCTAGAGCCATAGGGCAAAATAGAAATTGAAAGAATCCACCGATCGCCTCCTCAAATAGATCCCAAAAAGAAATCTTCAAGGCATATTGTCGCCAAATTCCAGAGCTCCCAGATCAAGGAGAAAATACTGCAAGTAGCCAGAAAGAAACAATTTGAGTACTGAGGAAACACAATCAGAATAATGCAAGATCTAGCAGTTTCAACATTAAGAGATTGAAGGGCTTGGAATACGATATTCCGAAGGTCAATGGAGGTAGGATTAAAACCAAGAATCACCTACCCAGACAAACTGAGCATCATGCTCCAAGGCAAAATAAGGATTTTCAATAAAATAGAGGACTTTCAAGCTTTCTCAGTGAAAAGACCAGAGCTGAATAGAAAATTTGACTTTCAAACACAAGAATCAAGAGAAGCACACAAAGGTAATCAAGAAAAAGAACAAGAAAAAGAAATCACAAGGGACTTACTAAAATTGAACTATTTTGTTTACATTCCTACATGGAAAGATGACGTGTAGGATTCATGAGACCTCAGTATTAGGGTAGCTGAAGGAAATATGCATATATATATATACATATATATATATATATATATATGTGTGTGTGTGTGTGTGTGTGTGTGTGTATATGTATATGTGTGTCTGTATGTATATACATGTGTGTGTACATATATATATATATACATATACACAGAGAGAGAGAATGAGAGAGAGAGAGAGGGCACAGGGTGAGTTGAATATGAAGGGGTGATATCTAAAAGAAATAAAATCAAATTAAGGGATGAGAGAGGAATATATTGAGAGAGGGAGATAGGGAGAGATAGAATGGCGTAAATTATCTCGCATAAAAGTGGCACGAAAAAGCAGTTCTGTAGGAAGAGAAGAGAAGGCAGGTGAGGGGCAATGACTGAATCTTGCTTTCATCAGATTTGACCTGAGGAGGGAATACCATACACACTCAACTGGGTATCTTACCCCACAGGAAAGAAGGAAGAACAAGATAAAAATGGGGAGATGATAGAAGGGAGGGCAGATGGGGGAGGAGGTAATTCAAAAACAAACACTTTTGAAACGGGACAGGTCAAGGGAGAAAACTGGATAAAGGGGGATAGGTTAGGAAGGAGCAAAATATAGGTAGTCTTTCACAACATGAGTATTTTGGAAGGGTTATACATAATGATATACATGTGGGCTATGTTGAATTGCTTGACTTCTTAGGGAGGGTGGGTGGGAAGGGAAGAGGGGAGAGAATTTGGAACTCAAAGTTTTAAAAACAGATGTTCAAAAACAAAAAAAAATTTGCATACAACTAGAAAATAAGATACACAGGCAATTGGGCATAGAAATATTTCTTGCCCTACAAGAAAGGAAGGGAAAGGGGAAAGGAAGGGGAGTGGGGTGACAGAAGGGAGGGCTGACTGGGGAACAGGGCAACCAGAATATATGCCATCTTGGAGTGGGGGTGAGGGTAGAAATTGGGAGAAAATTTGTAATTCAAACTCTTGTGAAAATCAATGCTGAAAACTGAATATATTAAATAAATTAAATTTAAAAAATTTTGTTGGGGCTGACCCCCAGCAGGTTGATTGAGGTCTAATGGTCTGTCTCAAAGATGAACCAGCAGTCACCACCACAACACCTTTGGAAACAGGATGTATAGATACCACATATTCTTAACACTGGATTATATATTATTCTATATTAGTCTTTATAGCTGCATCTAGGGGGTGCAGTGTATAGAGCACAAGATTCAGAAGACCTGAGTTCAAATCTGCCTTAAACACTTACCAACTATGTGACCCTGGGCAAGTCATTTAACCTCTGTCTGACTCAGTTTTCCCATTTGTAAAGTGGAAATAATAATAGCACCTGCTTCCTAGGGTGGTTTTGAGGATAAAACGAGATATGTGTAAAGTGCCTCGCAAACCTTAAAGTACTCTATAATTGTTAGCACTGACTATCAGGGTTTTTTTTTAGCTTTAGATATTGTCTGACCCATGGATCTTGTTTCTTATAAACTCCTTAAAGGCAAAGATCACATCTGTCTACTTTTTGTCTTCTCTGTCATACCTTGTACTGTTGGGCACATCACGGGCATTCAGAGATACTTATCAAAAGATAAAAACCTACCAAGCTCTTAAATGTAAAGTTACCTATGGTCACGATGCATTAGTGAAGTACTGATGGAACAGATGGAAGCTGTTACTCTGGACAAGAGATTATCGAATTCTGGTTTGGTGGTATCTTGAAGTATTTGAAAAATTCTCAAATTACTTTTAATTCACTTTGATGAACGTGTGTGTGTGTGTGTGTGTGTGCGTGTGTCTGTATGTGTCTATCCTCTCTGGGGATGGGCCATAAAGACTGTACTTTGAGAAAGAAGAGTTCTGTGGCAGCAAAGACATTGGACAAGTGCATTCACCTCTGCGAGTCTCAGTTTCTTCGTCTGTAAAATAGGAATGATAATTCCTGCCCCATCTACTTCCCAGGACTGTTGGGAGGATCACTTTCCACAGTGTATGAAAATGTGAGGAGTTAGAGTTACGCAGAAAAACAACGACCAGAGAGAAAAGTCACTGCCCTGGGCAAAGTTGGGAAACAAAGAACTAAAGAAAGGGGGAGATTTATGGGACTGGTGGTGTCTTATAAGTGCAACCAAATTTTAAAAATTAGGGACAAGGGGTTCTTTTTTGCCCTTGACAATGAACAATAGGTAAAGTCACAATTAAAATAAAAATATCTTATTCACATGTCTGTCATGTTGCCTTGAAGAGTTTAAGGTAAAAGTCCTCCCTTTTGTATAATAATTATTATACAATATAATTTATAATGACTATATATTGTAATATTATACAGTATACAACATTTGTATGGGACTTTGTGACATAAAGGGTTTTCTCATGTATGATGTCACTTGAAATTTCAACACCCCCTATAAGGCAAACTATCAGTTCTGTTTTACAGATGAGGGAACTGGAGTCACACAACTGCTAAGTGCAGGGCTGGGACTCGAATCTTCTGGTTTTCTATCTGGTACACTTTCCTCTAAACTACGATGTCCTAGGACTTGGAGTTTCCCTCTCTACTCAGTGGTCCAGCTAAGTGGCTTTCTTGCTGTTCCTCACATACCGCCCTCTGCTTTTGTACGACCTGATCCCCATGTCCTCCTTTCTCTCCTTTCCCTGACAACCTTCATTTTTTCTCTTTTTTAATAAGTTAATTTATTTATTTTTAGTTTTCGACATTCACTTCCATAAGTTTTCAATTTTCTCCCCTTCCCTCGTTTCCCCCTCCCCAAGACGGGGTGCAATCCAGTGTAGCCTCTACACATGTGGTCCTATTAAACATATTTTCACATTAGTCATGTTGGAACCCTCATTTCTTTCAAGACTCAGCTTGAGCATCGCTACCTTCACAAAGCTTCTCTGCTCCCCTCCTCCCTCCCTAGCCTACCTTGTCATAATTTTCTATCTATTCTGTTAATCCTTATATACATGTCTCCTCATAGAATGTAAACCCCATGAGGGCAGGAAGCCTTTGTTTCCTCCGCATTTACCACTGTATTTGTTGATTGATTCCATGGGGCCTTGCACCCCAAGATCCTAGTTTTAATCTGAGCCTAGTCAGGAGTCTCTGACCAGGAGCCTCAGATCTCTACCTTACCTGTCCACAGTGAACTGCTAATAGGCCTTCTTAGTGACCGGCACCCAGTGGAGAGGGCCAGTGTAGTAGGATGGGTCGATGGCCCCGAGGATGAGGGTGCTGTTCTGCTTGTTGCTGAAATGAGAGATCACACTGACCTGAGCATCTCATTAGCTCAAAGTAAAAGTCATGTGTAGGACTCCAGCTTTTGGCAGTTTATGATCTGACTAGGCTGGCTCTCCAGCCTCCCATTGACCAGCATCCTCTTCTGCTGCTGTCACCCCACAAAAAGGGATTTCTGTTCCTCTGAGAAGCTGCATGGAGCAGTGCACAGAGCCCTGGGCTTCAAGTCAGGAAGGGGTGGTTTCAGAACCTGCCTCAGACACCAAAAGTGGAAGCCTGGGGAAGTCACTACAGCTCCAACCTCAGTGTCCTCATCGATGAAGTAAGGGGACTGGCCTTGATGATCTCTAAGTAGCTCTAAATCTAGGATTCTATGACTGTGGAGCTATTAACATTCTCTACTACCCTCACCCAGGGGTGGGCCTTCATCTTTGTAATCCAAAGCTATTTTATTAGAATGTCAGGGCATGGAGGAGCAGAAGTGTATATGTGCATGGAGTTTATCGGGACACATGTCTTTCCTACACACAGAAATTCAATTGGACTTAACATTCACAATTTGAAGCTGCTTCCTTCAGGCTACCTACCTCACTCTTCAGCCCCAACCCATGGGGACACCCAATTCTATCCGCTGGGTTCCAGGCATGATCTCTCAGTTTCATATTGAAGCTATACCCTCCACATGCCCTTGAACCCCAATATGGAAGCTCTAAATTCCTCTGGAATCTATCTCACACCTAGGATTATGCTCATAAATATCTAAAAACTGAGTCTCCAAAAGAAAAAAAGAGAGACACACACACTTTTAAATTCAATCTGCATTTTTAACATTTTTCCAACAGTTTGTCAAATCTAAACAATCGTCTGAGCTCTGATTTGTAGCATTTGCTGATTTCTGAGGTGTAAAAGCCCACATGGAACATTTTACAATCAGCTCTCTAAAGTTAATCAGAGCTGATTCTAGCACACCCCTGAGGTCATATCTCTCCAGCAAGGGTCTCTTCCCTAGGCCCTTTTCCAGTGGGGTGGCGTGTTCCCTTATCTTGGGCCTTTTGGCCTGAGAATGTATTTTTTTTCTGGCTGCCCACCGTGGACCTTCAACTTATATCAAATCATTTCTGTTTCTGTTTTTCTTTCTCTCCACCCCTGGCTACCACATGAATTCTAGTTATACTGGTGCATACTGTACATTCCTAAAGTTTAACTTTGTGTATATGAAAACCTCCCTGTATATAGGGGAAAAGGAAATCTAACTCTAACTGATGCATTGTTTAGTGAATGCTCAGAAATTCCCAAGTTCCTTTGATGTATTCTTCCAACTTCTCCAACTACTCTCTTTAATCTGTAACCTTATTCAAGCCATTCTTCTGGGAATGGTGGGTCCTGGTCCATCCCTATTCCCTGTTAATTTTCTTCATCATCACCAGAGTTTTCATCACCAACAACAAATGTTTAATAAATACTTTTTTATCAGTATGGCTCAGTGTTAAAGACACTGGTGGAGACGTTATTTCCTTCTAGAAATGGAAACTGACCACTCACTGAATGTCACAAGTCTGATATATTTCTTCCACTATGGTTTGCACTATCCAGGTATGGTCTTATAACTATCTGGCAACTCTCCCCAAACTGCTAGGTGTTCCCAAAGGGAATAGAAGGAGGGAATCCAAAATGACAATGAGGAGGGACCCCCTAAAATGCTCATTAAGGATTCACATCAAATCAACTACATCTGACCCCACCTAAAGCGTCACTTACTTGCTCAGATAAACAGAGAAGAGGTCCCGGGCAACCAAGTGCTTGTGTATCATGTTGTCAAAGACAGGGGTGACATCTTCTGCAGACAGGGAGGGGTAGCCCATTCCTAGGATCCCATCAAATTTAGAAAAGATAAAGGTGAAGTCAGGCTCCTCGGTGCTCAGGCCAAAGATCTGGTCATGATCCACAATATCAGAGACCTAAATGGGGACAGAAGGCAATCACTCTGGATCTGTCAAACATCCATCACCCAAGAGAGGACCCTGGTCTGCGGTTAGCCCCAGTGAGGGTAGAGGGAGCAGAGCTTGTATCAAAATTTCTAACTCTGCTAGGACCACTACAGAGGCCGATAGAACACATGGGCACTTTGATAGCCCTGAAGAGAGTGGAACAGTGGCCTGATGCTCCTGGAAGCCTACCTGGTTACCTAGCATGCTGGGGACTTGCCCAGACAAGGCATCACAGACTCAGGAGACAGTGGTGGGCCCAGCTCAGCTAAATTCTCCTTCCTAATGCCTCCTGTGTTGACCTTTTGAAGGAACAATAAGGACTTGGAGAACAGGAAAGCGGTGAAGTGAGAGGGGAGGAGAGGGAGGGGGAAGACAAGTGTGTTTGCTGAAGGCAAGGCCTGGTGTGCTTAGCATAGAGAGAGGGAGGCATGTAGTAGGAGGGAGGGACAAGGGAGGCAGGGAAGGGCCAAGTTGTCCTGGAACTGATACCAATCAACAGGGCCTGATCACATTGCTACCCCAAGCTACTGTCCCTCCCCACCTTCTTCCACCTCCACTCCTGCCAGTCTCAGCTTCCTCTGGCCAAATGAGACTTTCAAGGATGAGACATAATACCTAGGGTGTCTCTCCCCAGCTTTCCCAGGTAGGTGGATGTGTGATAAAGGAGGAGCTGAAGCTGCTGTAATTGAATATGACAACAGGCATAGGGTTGTTCTTTTATCCTGCACCTAAAATAGCAAAGAAAAAAAAGGCAAATTGCTCCAGACTGCAAAGGAAGTAGGACACTCAGAAAGGGGAAATTAACATTTCAAAGCCATTTAGGAGCAGATCCTATACAGACCAGCATGGCCCTGGATGCTTCAGAAACTAGCTCAAGGTCCCAACTTCCTGGTAACTTACTCCCTGAGGAGAAGCTCTGGGCTTTCTTTATGCTTTGCCTACATGGGATTCCCATGAGGTCAGGTGTATGAGTATCTCCACCCAGTCAAAGCCAGAAGATCAGGCTAGTAAGGTCAGAAAATGAGGAGCTTTTTGTGGGGTACAAATTAAACTGGATGTGAGCAGATAACCATTCAGCTGGATACAAGAGGGAAATCTCTGAGTTCAAGGTGACAAATATGAGATTGAGTGGTTGAAGAAAGGCTCCACTTGATAGAATTCCAAAGGCTTTCTAGTCCAACCCATGCTTGGTCAAAAGGGCCACCACCAAGATAAGTGGACAATCATGCAGCTTTCACCTGAAAATCTCTCAAAAGAGGTAACATGCAACCTCCTTCTGCAGCCAGTTCTGCCTTGGGATAGTTGTAGTCCTTAAGAAATGTTTCCCTTCATCGAGGCAAAATCTGCTTTGCTAAAACTTCTAGCCACTGCTCCTATTTCTACTCCCAGGTATGCCATTCCAGGAGGGCAAAAAAAGACAGCTACCTCTCCTGGAGGCTTGAGACATTTATCTCCCTGAGAAAAAAAAAAGGTTTTCCCATAGCCTCCATGACCGTAAAAGACTGTCTGCTCTCAACTCCATTTGCTTGCTCTCATGGAATCATAAGGAATGTGCAAAGACTGAAAATGCATAAAGCAGACTGGAGATAGGAAAAGAGTGAAAGTGAAGCTCCCCCATTATATCTCCATTTGACTGGTGAAAAGCCAAGCTCCCTAGAAGCCAGGGCATTGGATTACAGTGACAGGAGATCTGCCCTGCAGTTCACACAACTAGGAACAATCCCAATGGAAGGCTTAGCAACAGAAGAGTCCAGAAGAAGAAATTGTGGCACAAGTAAGAAATGCTGGGACTGCATTCATGAAAAAATGTTTTATTTCCCAGAAAAGATGGGAAATTAAAATAGAAAATGCTGTAGGTAATAGGGGAACTACATGCAGAAGAAGACAACCAAGATGGTAAACATCCTCAAGTCTGTGATGTGTGGGAATTGGTTGAAGAACCTGGAGATTTGAAGAAGATTTTGAAGTCTGGAGAAGAAAAGGCTTAAGGGGCACAAGATAGCAGTCCTCAAGTATCTAAAAGGCTATCAATTAGAAAGAGGGACTAGACCAGGGGTGGACCTCATATGGACCACATGTGGCCTCAAGACTACAGGTTCCCCACCCCTTGAACTAGACTTTTTCTCTTTCCCTGAGAAAAGCTACAAGGAAGCAAATTTAGGTTCAAGTTAAGCAAAACTTACCATTAATCACAACTGGCCCAAAGTGGCCTGTGGGGCTTCTCACCCTCCCCTACCTCCCTATAGGCATTTAGGCAAAGGCTGAGAGGTGCCTGTCAGACAGGCTATAGAAAAAGATTTCTTTGGGGGCAGGGCTTAGACCAGATGGTTGTGGAGGTCCCTTCCAAATATGAAATTCTGTGATATAGATTCTGTAAAATAGGAACAGTAGGTGGGAAAACCATAACAAGGAAGGATGAGGTGAAAGAAATTAGGGCACATAGATATGGGGTCCCAGAGAAATCTCTGGCAATGACACTGAGCAGATCTAAAGGCTGTGCAAGTCAGTGGGAATGGGGTTTTTATTAGGAAAGGAGCACACCACAGAGCTCTGTGTGTGTTACAGTTCTGCAGGGGCCTTGGAAAATCACTCAAGGAAAGCTCACTCTGAATCCACCTCCCCCCACCCCACTACTACCACCCACAAAAAGCCTTCTGGGTGGGCAGGAACCAGACACCAGGCAAAAGTGCTTCATGCTTCCGGGAAGAAACATGCTTGGCTCAGGGAGCATGCAATGGTCAGCCCTGCCAGAGGGGGGTGGGAATCCTCTGTTCGGGTCATACTCACAGTGACAGTGTCATAGCCCAGGACCCCCTCCATGCTGCCAGCACCATACTCAATGGACAGGTATTCCTCAGTTCTCCGGAACGTGGAGGACTTGGATTGAATCTGTGGTGGAGTTCTGAAACTCAGGGGGAGTCTCCGTAAAGCTTTATACTTCCTATTAATGTATCTGTCAGTGGAACCACAAGCATTTGTTAAGTACCTACTAAGTGCCAGGCACTGTGTTTGTCTAACTGAACCTTGAAAATAAGAACTAAAAACTTATTGGCTACTACAGAGCAGTTCTTTCTTCCTCCCCTCTCTCTGCTATGTCCACAGAGAATCAAGTAAAGGAAATTATTCTTTCCTACTCCATTCAATATCCGGTTTCCGATCCCACCCACCTCTCTTCCCAATTATACAGACAAGTAGCATGGATAAGCTAGACTGGAGACTCTAAAGAAGAAAAAATCATATATATCTGTTTTGTCTAGGAATAGTTCCAGACTCCACTCTAGACTCCTGACCCACATAGTCAGCCTAAGCCCAAGGAGAATTGGGCTACTTACAACAGGCATCACTTTGGCAGTAGACTGAGGGGACCCAGAGATTAGAGGAGCCAGTATCAAACACCACAGTGAACTCCTGGGGTGGAGTCCCAATGTGAATCTTTCCATAGTACTGAGCCTGAAGACACAAGAAAATCACGTGTTGGGATGGTGGTGCTAGGGTGGCATATAGTCAGAGAAAGGGACAGAATGAGAGGTTAGCTTGGATTTTATGTGTGGCAAATTTTCTGTCTTGACTTGAGCCTGAGGCGAATTAGAGATGAAGAGAGGAGAGGATGGTATCCTGAGCATCTCAGGGTCCTAGGGAAGGCCTGGTGATGCTCTACAATCCAAGTACAGCAGGTCTCACACTCATATTATCTGTGCCTAAGCCTGCCTGCTGGTGACCTCTCCAGGTACCAAAATTAAAGGCTGGAACATAGTTCTCTTAACTCCACAAGCAGTCATACTCCACTGAAAAACTCAAGGGTCAAGTTAGTTGGCTGGAAATATGGCCAGGCAGCGAAAACGCACCCAGATTCAGTCTCAGACTTTGGATTCTTTCATGGTGACAAAGAAGACCAAAACATACAGACAGAAGAAGTTAACAAAGTCAAAGAGCCTACAACAAAAGCCTCCAGGAAAAACATGAACTAGTCCCAGGCCATGGAAAAGCTCAAAAAGGATTTGGAGAAGCAGGTTAGAGAAGTAGAGGAAAAATTGGGAAGAGAAATGAGAAGGATGCGAGAAAACCGTGAAAAATAAGTCAATGACTTGCTAAAGGAGACCCTTTATGATTTGCTAAGAGCATACCAACTGGCTTCTGTAAGAAAGTCCTTCCATCACTTTGAACAGTAGCCCCAGAAGGGAACACCTCCATCCATCCAATGTTAGCACCTTCACTGGGGAATGAAATGAATTACTGGTGAAGTTGACTGTCTCTCCCTACATGAAAATGTTACCTTGTCCACTTATTAGAGAGCCTAGGGGAACTAGGCTATTTTGTGTAGGGCAGGACTAAGGAGTGGTAGGAAAGGCCCAGGACTGGGGAAGGAGTCACCTCTGGAAAGGTAGAGTCCTGGAGACCAAGAAAGAACACGGCAGTACAGGTTTCCTGAAAGTTCATAAAAAACCTCTACACCCATTTTTCTTTCTTCCCAATGAATGACCCCTTTTCTAGCTTTGAAGTCTTATCCCCCAGGCTTTAAAAAGTCACTATCAGCAGTTAGCCTCAAATATTTAAGTAAAAAACACTGGGTATTTCCTTTATACTTATTTACTACCCCCAGACTCAGATAAGAATTTTGGCTTTGTTCCAAAGACTCCGAACCCCAACAAGGACATGAGAAAGGATAACAAGTCTTACCTCCTAGCAGTATTGAGCTATTGAAGAGGGAGTAGGAGAGATACTACCTTGGGATAATAGGGCATTAGCCCCAAGGGTAAATGGGGAACTTTTTACCCTAGAGACAATTAAGTGGAGCAGTAGGTACAGCCCTCAACCTGGACTCAGGAAGACTTGAATTCAAATCTAACCTCAGATAACTACTAGCTGTATGAACCTGGGATCACTTAACCCCTGTCTGCCTCCTCTGTAACATGGAGATAATACTAGTATCTAACTCCCAGGGTTGTTGTGAAAATCAGATGAGATAATATTCAAAAAGTGCTTTGCAAATCTGAAAGCACTATATGAATGCAAGATATTATTATAGTTATATTTAACTCAATTGTATTTTTTGGTATTTGTCTTTTTATGTTTATTTTGTATACAATTATATAGCCCTGGCTCGGTGTAGTAGTTAGTAATACTATCTGCAGATGTGTCCAGGGAGGGATAACCTCCGACTTCCAAGGCAGCCCTTGATACTCTTGTACAGCTCTAATTTTTAGGAAATTTTTCCCATGAGCAATGTAAAATCTGCCTCTTTATAACTTCCAGTCATTGTTCCTAATTCTATTCTTCTGGAGCCAAACTGAACAAATTTAATCTCCCTTTCATGTGATAACCTTTCAAATGCTAGAAGAAAGCCATCATGTAGCTGCCCAAAACTTCTCCTCTCCAGGTCAACAATGTCCAGCTCTTTCAACCAATTCTCATACATCTGGGACTTGAGACCTTTCTTCCTTCTTGTAATTTCCAATAGACACACTACAACTTATAAATGCCCTTCTAAAAATGTGAACTAACTGAACACTATACACTGGGTATGGTCTGACTGGGGTAGAGTACAGAGACATTCATTCCACAGAGATATACCCATCTTAAGATGACTAAAGTTTACATTTTTTTGCCTGCCACATCAGACTGCTGAAACTTTGAGCACTAAAAACCTCAAATCGTTTTCCAGAACATCTCTTATCTAACCAGCAGGCTGGCTACCTCCTCCATCTCATACTTGTGAAATTGACTTTGTGAGCCCCAGTAGAAAACTTGACATTTAATCTACCGAATTTGTTATTTGATTCAGCTCAGTACTATGCCCTGTCAAAATGTTTTTGGATCTTGTGTCTGTCAAACAGTATGTGGACTACCCCCTACCTCCCTCACCATCTGTAAACCTTATGAGCATCCCAACCTATGCACTTGTCCAAGGGTTTCCACAATAAGGCTAGCAGCTTCTGTGGGGGTGTAAGATCCACCCACAGCCAGCACCCAGAAAGCTGCCAACAGCACACGCTCTTTCGATCTGCTTAACTAAGGAAAGCAAGGTGAAGGGGTTGACAAGTTTACTTTAATCCAGCATACAGACAACATTCATTTAGTTCAGGGGAAAAAACAAGCACCCTGAACTTCAGAACAAAATACAAACAAATTACAAATATCAACAGACAGACCCAATACACATTCCTGGTTACCATCTAGGTTCAGCCTGAAAGCTCAGAACAAGGGCTGGCCCAGAGTCACTCACGCCACCACTGCTTCAGGGATGAGCTCCAAAGAACAGACAGCCAACCCCTGGTTTTTATATCTTTTTCAGTGTCAGGGGTGAGTCACGCATGCAACTCACTCACGTGACATGGAATCGTCACAAAGAGATGGACTTAAACCCACGTGGTCTAAAAGCCTCTGCTCTCCCAGACATGTAAACTAAGCCCTCCCTGGAGTTAGCCCCACTTCAGGCCCCACCTTAGTTGCCAATCCACACCCACTAAGGTTTTGCACCTAATAGGGGTTTGGGCCTGGGGCTTAGCACCTAGTAAGGCTCCATGAATTACTCAAAGGGAACAAAAGACAAACTATTCAAGGGCACTTGTTAAACTAAGTGCTAAGGATCCCATTTTTGGTTACCAACATACCAAGTCAGTAATAAAAGGAAAAATAGCACAGGGCCAAGTAGATCCATGGGGCACTCCACTGAAGACCTTCTTCCAAGGTAACATGGAAACATTAATAACTGCTCTTTGAGACCAAATATTAAACAAATTATGAATCTATCCAACTGTACTGTCATTTAGTCTACTTCTCTTTATCTTCTCCACAAGAACAGTGAGTTTCTTTATTAAGTGTTTCTCAAGTGCTTTCTATCATCATTGCATTTATTGTAGATAATTCTTACTCTTGCTTTTAGAGAGATACTACTTATATTTTAAGAAAGGCTCCATTTATTCCTACGTTTTCTAGTATTTTTAATAGGAATGAGAGTTGCATTTTGTTAAAGGCTTCTGCATTTATTAAGAGAATCATATGATTTGTTGTTTTTGTTATTGATATGGTCAATTATGCTGATAGTTTTCCTAATATAAAACCAATTCTGCATTGCTGGTATAAATACCACCTGATCAAAGTGTATGGTCTTTATGATATACTGCTGTAATCTTTTTGCTAGTATTTTATTTAAACTTTTTACATCTGTATTCATTAGGGAAATTGGTTTATAGTTTTATTTCTCTGTTTTTGCTCTCTCTGGTTTAAGTATCAAAGCCATCTGTGTGCCATAAAAAGAATTTAGTACACCTTCTTTTTTATCTTTTTTGCAAATACTTTATATAGTATAGGGATTAATTATTCCTTAAGTGTTTGGTAGAATTCATTTGTAAATCCATATGGTTCAGAGGATTTTTTTAGGGTTCTCATTTATGTTTTGTTCAATTTCTTTTTCTAAGCTAGAGATATTTCATTATTCTAGTTCCTCATTTGTTAATCTGAGAAATTTATTTTTGTAAATATTCATCCATTTCACTTAAATTGTGAATTTTACTGTCATACATGGCAAAATAACTCCGAATAATTGCTTTAATTTCATCTTCATTGATGTGTATTCACCCTTTTCGTTTTTAATACTAGTAATTTGGTTTTCTTTTTTTCCTTTTTAAATCAAATTAACCAATTAACCAAATTATCTATTTTATTGTTTTTTCCCATAAAACCAGCTCTTAGTTTTATTAATTAGTTCAATAGAGTTTTTTACTTTCAATTTTATTAATGTCTCCTTTACTTTTCAGAATTTCTACTTTGTTATCTGATTGGGGATTTTTAATTTGTTCTTTTTCTAGTTTCTTATTTAGTTTTATGCCTGTTTCATTGTTCTAATCTTTCTCTCTTCTACTGATACATGCACTAAGATACAAATTTTCCCTTAAGAACTGCTTTGGCTGCATCAAATTTTGGAAATGTTGTCTTATTATTGGCATTCTCTTTAATGAAATTATTGGTTGTTTCTATAATTTGTTCTTTGACCCACTCATTCTTAATAATTACATAATTTAGTTTCCAATTAATTTTTAAGCTATGCTCCCACAGTTCTTTATTGAATGTAATTTTTATTGAATTATGGTCTGGAAAAGGTGCATTTAATATTTTCTGCCTTTCTGCATTTCGTTGTGTGGTTATGTCCTAATACACAATTGATTTTTGTGAAGGTGCCATATGTATGTAGCTGAGAAAAAGATATATTCCTTTCTATTCCCATTCAATTTTCTCCAGAGGTCTATAATATCTAATTTTTCTAAGATGTTATTTATCTCCTTGAATTCCTTCCTATTTATGTTATGGTTAGATTTATCTACCTCTGACAGGGGAAAGTTGAGGTCCTTCACTCGTATAGTTTGACTGTCTATTTCCTCCTGTAATTCATTTGACTTTTCCTTAAAGAATTTGGATACTGTGCCATTTGATGTATAAACATTTAGTATTAATATTATTTCATTGTCTAGCTCCTTTTAGCATGATCTAGTTTCCCTGCTTATCTCTTTTAATTAAGTCCATTTTTGCTTTTACTTTGTCTGAGATCATGATTGCTACTGCTGCCTTTTATTACTTCAGCTGAAATATAATAGATTCAGCTCCAGCTCCTTCTTTTAACTGTGTGTGTGTGTGTGTGTGTGTGTGTGTGTGGGTGTGGGGGTGGGTGTGGGTGTGTGTGTGTGTGTTTCCATTTCAAGTATGTGTCTTGTAAACAACATATTGTTGGGTTCTGGTGTCTAATCCATTCGGCTCTCCACTTATTTTATGGGTAAGTTCATTCCATTCACATTCACAGTTATGATTACTTACTGTACATTTTCCTCCATCCTATTTTCTTCTTTTTATCCTCTCTCTCTCTCTCTCTCTCTCTCTCTCTCTCTCTCTCTCTCTCTCTCTCTTTCCTGCCCCTCCTTTAAAGTCTGTTTTGCTTCTGACCACTGTCTTCTTTTATCTGTCCTTTTATCTCCTCCTTTTTTCCCTCTTCAAGCCAATCTGGATGTGAGTGAGATTCACACATTGCCCACCCACCACCCTGCCATTTTTTTTTCTCCACTGTAAAAGCTCTTTCTTACAAGCCTCTTTTATGTGAGAAAAATTTTGCCACTCTTCTTCTCCCTTCCCTCTTCTCCCAGGGCATCTCTTTTTCTCATCTATCCATTTTTTAAATATCATCCCAACATAACTGACTCACTCCTGCAACCTCTTTTTATGTAGAGTCCTTCTAACTGCCCTAATAATGATAAAGTTCTTAGAAATTACGTGTGTCATCTTTCTATATAGGAAGGAAAAATTTTAACCCAATTGAGTTCCTTCAGATTTCTCTTTTATATTTACCCTTTAATGCTTCTCTTGAGTCTTGTATTTGAAATTCAAATTTTCTATTATGCTCTGGTCTATTTGTCAGGAATGCATGAAAGTCCTCTCATTAAATATCCATTTTTCCCTTGAACGATTATACTCACTTTTGCCAAGTGGATTATTCTTAGTTGTAATGTCAGGTATTTTGCCTTCCAGAACATTATATTCTAAGCCCTCTTCTGCTTTAATGTGATAGCTTCTAAGTATTGTGTGATTCTGACTGTGGCTCCACAGAATTTGAATGGTTTCTTTCTGGCTGCTTGAAGTATTTTCTCTTTGACCTGGGAACTCTAGGATTTGGCTATAATATTCCTGGGAGTTTTATTTTCGGATCTTTTTCAGGAGGTAATCAGTGTATTCTTTCAATTTCTATTTTAGCACCTAATCCTAGGATTCCAGGGTAGTTTTCCTTGATAATTTCTTAAAATACGATGTCTGGGCTCTTTCTTTGATTGTGGCTTTCAGGTACTCTAATAACTCTTAAATTATCTTTCCTTAATCTATTTTCCAAGTCAGTTATTTTTCCTATGAAATATTTCACATTTTCTTCTATTTTTTCTATTCTTTTGGCTTCGTTTTGTTTTTTTCTTGATATCTGGTAGAGTCATTAGCATCCTCTTGCTCAATTCTAGTTTTTAAGGAATTATTCTTTTCAGCAAGCTTTCCTACCTCTTTTTCCTTTTGGCCAAGTCTGCTTTTTAAGGTGTTATTTTCTTCAGCATTCTTTGCTCTTCTTTTACCAAACTGTTAATTGTTGTGGTTGGTTTTTTTCCCCACAAGTTTCTGCTTTTGCTTTCATTTTTTTGCCTAATTTTCCCTCTACCAGTCTTATTTGATTTTGAGCTCTTTCAGGAATTCTTGTTGGGCTTGTGTCCAATTCACATTTTTCTTTGAGATTTTGCTTGTAATTGTTTTGGCTTCTTTGACTTTTTCTGAGTTTGTCTTGATCTTCCCTGTCCCCATACTAGCTTTTTATGGTCAGGTTCTCTTTTTTTGTTGTGTGTTGATTTTTCCACCCTATTTCTAATTTTGAACTGCACTGTCTCAAGGGGTACCATCTCAAGCTTCAGGCTTTTTTGCACTACTGTTTTCATAATGATCTGGGGAAGTTTCTGGTGCTTCCAAGGTGATGTGATCTGTCGAAAGGTGTGGTCACCACTCTCCTGGTCTGCACTCTTGTCCTTACCCAAGAAAGGGCCGTGACCCCTTGGGATTGCAATCAAAATTGTTCCTCAAGGTCCCTGATCTCTTGGAACCAGAAATGATAATGCCCGTTAGGGCTTCTGCTCCTTCTTGACCAAAACTGCTCTTCTTCACCTTTGAGCTTTGACCTAGAAGTAGGTATAAGTCGTGAAGTTTCCAAAGTATCTGGTCTGGCATCTAGTACTAACACAGGAGTCCTCTGTAATTTCTTTCTGACCAGTTGCCAAGCTCCCTTACTACCCACCATGGGTGTTTCATCCATGTGGGCTCCAGGCCAGCCTCCTTCCCTGTGTCACGGATCTCTGTTTCTAATCTAAGTCGTCTTAGCCTGGAAGAATGTCTCACTCTAATCTTTTATTGGCTCTACCTCTCCAGGATTTTACCTAAGGCATTATTTTAAAGATGTTTGGAAGAGAACATTGAAGGACCTCAGTTGAGTGCTTTCTCTACTCTGCCATCTTGGCTCTGCCCATGGAAGTCCTGCTCCCTTACTTGCTTATGACACAAACATGTTCCACATGAAGCTTTTCCCGATCCTTCCAATATCTAGTAACCTTCCCTAACTCCCTCAGATTTACCTTATATTTGAGCTATTAAAGCTTAGAACTATACTGACTTTTGGGACCCAGAATTTATATATCTACATGTTTCTCCATTAATAAAATGTAACTTCCTTAAAAAGAGGAATTATTTCATGTTTTCATCTTTTTATCCCAAGAATATTGTCCAGTGCCTGGCACACAGGTGTTGTTTAACAAATGCTTGTTGCTTACTTGATTAAAATCTTAGTTTTATCTACAGCATCACACACACACACACACACACACCAGTTTGATAACCCTGTCAAAAAGGTTATATTGTTAGTCTAGAAGGACCTTCTCTTGATAAAAACCATCCAGGCTGGCTGGATCTTTGAGACCACTCTCTATTTTTATATATGTTATTTTATATATGTTCGACTAACCATCTCTTTAACAATACATACTAGAATTTTGCCAGAAATCAGTCAAGTTCACTAATATAGTTTACAACTTTCAGTCTCTTTACCTTTCTTGAAAATGGGGACAGTTGCCCTTTTCCAGTGCTGTGGTACTTCTCCTACTCTCCAGGATCTTCCATAAACCACATGGCACTTAAGCAATCACATTCACTAATTCTTTCCATATCCAAAAGGGTAGTTCACTCAGACCAAGTGGCTTAAATTAATTAAGAGCATTTAAGTATTTTCTATCCACTTATTAACTTTGAATATTAACTCTCAATTAATGATTTTTGTTCCGTACTTTCCAATCCAGAGGTCATTCTCCTATGAAATACAAACAGAATGAGAAACAAACAACTTTGGTTTCTCTCCAGTGGAACATATCATTATCGCACCCTGAGCAAATGTTCTATCTCTCCTTTGATCCTCCTCTTTCCTCAACATAGCTAACACAGAGTACCCTATTTGTTGTTCTTATGTTTCCCCACCAACTTCAGCTCATTCTGAGCTCCAACATTCCTACCACTGTTAAAGCACAATGATGTCCTTTTGTGTGGATTTCTTGTTGCCTGGCCTTCTTTCTATATCCTGTACATATCTTTGAAAAATCTTTTAAGAGCTGGTTGGTGAGTTGTATGTACATCCAAATGAGCCTCTTCAGACAGCTGTTTGTCCTCATCACACCTGTTTCCTTTGGGTCTTCATAATTTTATTCAATTTCCATCACTCCTTAACTGGTCTCTCTTTTAGGAATTTTGGTCCGTGAGAGGTCACCTACCCTTTTCTCATACCTTAAAGTGGCATATAGCATATAAGTATGATATATGTTACATGGTATATATAATATTATTTGTTTTGCTACTATTTATATTATACATAGCACGTATAATGTAATTGATACTATGTTGCATGTTATATATAGCACTTTAAGGCTTGCAAAGCACTATATAAATATTATCTCATTATCTCCTCACAACAACCCTGGGACATTTGGTGCTACAGATGTTGCCATGTAAGTTGTAATGCTTCTCCAGTACTGTGCTTGTAAACTTGATTTTTCTTAACCCCAGTGTAGGATTTTACATTTATCCCTATTAAAATCCATCTTATCCAGATGTTACTGGATCCTGATTCTGTCATCCAGCATTAGCCATCTCTGCCAGCTTTGTCTTCTGCAAATTTGCAAAGCATGCCATCAATGTTTTCATCCAAGTCTTTGACTAAAATGCTGAATAGCCAAAGGCAATGGAAACAATCCTAGGCACTCCACTAGTGACCTTCCATTACAATAACCTCAACTCCTTAGGGACAGATACCTCTTGGAGGCAAGTTCAATCTCGATGAGAGATACACTGGAATGAGAGCTAACTGGATTTGGTGGAGCCAGAGAACATGGACTCAAATCTCAACTTGGCCACTTAACCATGACAGCAGTAAATTCCCTTCAATTCTCCAAGCTTCAGTTTCTTCCTCTTTAAAAATGGAAGCCATAGGTGTGGTGGTACATGCCGACACTGAGGCTAGAGGATAGTTGGAGTTCAGAGGTTCTGAACTGCATTAGGGCTAAAGCCAATCAGGGCTCTGCACTAAGTCTGACTCTGATCTAGTGAGCCCCTGGCAGCTGAGGGCTGAAGGGCTATGCAAACTGGGGAAAATGGCCCAGGGTGGAAAAATGGAGCAGGTTAAAGCTTCCATGCTGATCAATATTGGTATTTAAAAAATAAAATAAAATGAGAGAAATAACATTGGGTTATGGTGAGGAAAGTGCTATATGTGCCTTAAATCACCATATAACCATATAAGTGATTCATCATATTTGCTGAGGATGGGTATCAAGTTCATTGCTCTATAATCTGAAGGAATTAACCTTCTTCCCCTTTCTGAAGAGTAGGCTCTTCAGAAACATTGGCTCACCTTCCATTTTCCACTATTTGTGGGCAACAAGTTAGTTCCCCCATATGTAAGCTTTGTAAGGATTTGATCAGTTCAGACTTAGTTTTGTGTACCTGGCGACAGGTTTAAGGAATGGTTGCCCACATTTTTTGGGGGAAGGGGACCTGTTTTGCCCAGGTACAGATTCCTTTTACTTTTTCCTTGTTGAGTGTAATTTTCTTTAATTTAATTAAAAAATCTATTTCCTCTCCCTCCCATTCCACCCTCCCAACATTAGGAAAAAAAGCAAAACAAATATGCGTAGTTGAGCAAAACAAATTCCTGCATTGGCCATGGCTAAAAATATGTCACAATCTGCACCTTGAGTCTAATCCCTCACCTCTTTGTAGGGAGGTAGTCCTTTGGCTCTCTTTTGCCTCAAAGGCCTATCTCAGTTCTAGCATGTGTGTGCATGTGTGTATGTGTGTATACATATATTTGTGTGTCCATTTATATGTGTGTACATATATGCACATACATACCTAAGTAGTCTGTTTATCTCCTACTCTGCCCCTGATCATTTTGGAGACCCCCTTTTTATTGCCTGGGGCAGTATTCTAAGGTCATTCTGGGCTTTATCTCTGGTGAGGCTCTTCTTATGGGATCATGCCACTTTTGTTGTGTGCTTCCTTAGTTATATGTCTTTGCTTCCGTCTTTTGCAAATGCTCTTTTAAAATCTGCATCCATCTCTTCAGACACTTTCACTTTGTATTCCTTATGGGAATCATTCATGGTTATATCATCAGAATTTTGGTTTTCAGAACCTTATGTCCCTCAAGTCAACTTTTTTTCTGGAGGTAACTGGGGTTAAGTGATTTGCCCAGAGTCACACAGCTAGCGTCTGAGGCCAAATTTGAGCTCAGATAATCCTGACTCCAGGGCCAGTGCTCTATCCACTGCACCACCTACCTGCCCTGAGCCAACTTTGTTTTCAAAATCTTAGACTATTGGATCATACATCTCTTTCCTCTAAACTTTTAAAAGCCTACTCAAAAAATCTATATCTTCTATGCTTTAGGTCTACAAACTCCACTGAAGACCCAGGGCCACTGGCTCCAACCTCTCTTTCCAACCTTATTTCGTATTACTCCCCTTCAAACACTCACCATTCTGGCCAAACTAGCCTGCTGACCCTTCCCCAAACTCAGCATCCCTCAGCCCGTCTCTGTGCCTTCACAGATTGCCTTGAATTTATTTATCTCTCCATATGCTTCTTCCATCCCCTCAGTAGAATATAAGTCCTCTGCTGAGGGTGCTGGAGAGCAGGGGCTGTGCTGTTTTTGTCTTGGTATACTGTGCGACTTACATGGTACCTTGTGCATGTTAGGTGTGTAATTGCTCTTCTAAAATCAGCTGTATACATCACACTTTTCCCAGGCAATTTCATTCTGGGGTATTCTAGACAAATAGGTCACAACATAGGTTTCTTGTCTTTTTCTCATAACTACTCTACCACTTGCCAGAAAACTGTAATCTAAGGTAACTTAAGAGCTGAGGTAACAAGAAGAGCCGGTAAAGCATTGCGTAGAAAGTAGAAATGTGTAGTGTGCTTTTCTCTGATTAAATAGTGGAGTCAGGGATCTGACTTTGACTGTCATTGCTGAGAATATGTTTGGCAACTCACACCTGGGCCCTTATAAAGAGACAACACAGATGATATCAGAAGCTTTAGGCTTGGTCCTCATAAAACCACTTCTGCAAACTGAGGGAGCACCACTAACACGTGCCATCTGGCTTCTTTTGGAAATTGGAAATTTAAAATTATTTTTGCAGTTTCTTTTCCCTTCACACCAACACCCCCACTCACTTCAAGCCCCCAACACACACAAACACTGCAGTCGCCAGTGATCTGAAGAAATATCGCGATGTATTCAAGAGTTCTCAGAGCAAAATTAACTTTGGTTTAATTTCATTTTAAAAATAGATACATGGCATATGGTATTTTGAGATAGGAGTGGGGGTGAAATCAACAGATGATAGGGATACTGCATCTCCTGAAAGAATGGGAATCCCAGTTTAGCAGACGTAAGAGAAGATAGTATAGTATCTGGTTTTGCCCCCACAGAAGCTATCCATATAGCTGAGTTAACACTTATTTGTCAAGACAATGGCCATCCTGGTGTCAGGGAAGCTAGAAAGGCCAAACCAGTTGAACCAGTTCAAGCTTATCATATCAGTTCAAGGGTCTGGTCTTGGTCAAGGGTCCAGGTCTACTGATTTGCATAATTTGCATATGTTAAAGAGGGAAGGTAGGGGAAATAAAGAATGTAGTTTAATCCTAACTCAGACAAGGAAGATAGAACTAATTAACTTCACTTCTGTTTCTGTATCCTTATTATCCTACCTATATAAACTGTGTAACCTAAGAAAACTATGTAAAAAGTAAAAGAATGTAAACTAACCATAACTCAAATAGGAGTGGAGGTGATGTTAACCCCCACCCCCCCCCACTTCTGCTTCTGTATCAGTGTGAGTGTTCCTAGTGAGCGTTGTACCCGCTCTCTCTAGGAGGGTAATAAATGCCTTCCTATGCCCACTCTGGTCCTGAGTTCTTTGCCTGAGAATGGGCTAATCACATGCATCTTCCTAAGGTTATGCTACCAAAAAAGCAATGAGCTGCAGAAGTACATCTCAGACTAAATTCCTGACCCTACCTTGGGGACTCCTGTGATCCCCACTGTGGTGTTAAGAGGGTTACCACTTGGGATTTCCCTGGGGAACCCTACGGTCTGCACAGCCTTCTTAAGGGGCCATCACTTGGGTATTCCTTAGGGTGTGACCCTAGGAAGCCCTGTGATCCCCACAGATAAAGGGGGGCTGCCACTTGGTCTTCTTCTGGGAGTCCTGTGGTCTGCACAGCCATCCTTAGGGGTTATCATGTGGTTCTTTCTCAGGGTCCAACCCTAGTAATTCCTGTGATTCCCCACTACCATTCTAAGGGGCCATCCCTTGGGTCCTCCTTAAGGTCTGACACTAGGAAGCCCTGTGATCCCCACAGATAAAGGGGGGCTACCACTTGGTCTTCCTCTGGGAATCCTGTGGTCTGCACAGCCTTCTTTAGGGATTATCACAAGGTTCTTCCTCAGGACTTTGGCCCTGCCTATGTAGTCCAATGATCCCCAAAACCATGTTCCTCACAGCAGAGAAAGGGATTCAGGAGGTCAAGAAGAACATTAGCATCTTCTCTGGGTTCTTCCACCTGCTAGTGAGAAGAGAAGTAGGTGCTAGCTGGACTCTACATATTCATTGCAAGCTTTCTTTTGGAAGCAGTTGGGATTCCAGGCAGAGACATAGGTGAGGAGAGGATACAAACTTATATGAGGGGAAGAGATGGGTTGGAATTTAGTCTTTGCCAATAGGAGATAGGTCACTCAGAGCATCTTTCCCAATTCCACCCTGTGTGTAATTACTGGACAACAAACACTTAAGAGAAAAATGAAAGAGGTCAGAGAGAGTTAGGGCCAACTGTTCATTCATTCGTTCAATAAACATTTATTAAGAGCCTACTATGTGCCAGGCACTGTGTTAAGCACTGATGATACAAAAAGGAGCAAAAGAAAGTCCCTGCCCTCAAGGAGCTTACTATCTAAGGAGGGAGAAAAGACGCAAACATATGCACACAAAGCAAGCTATATAGAGAATAAATAGGAAATAGTTAACAGAATGAAGATGCTGGATTTAAGAGGGGATACAGAAGGCTTTCCCTTTCGTGGTTGAATGGAGTATGGATTGGAGCAGGGAGAGACTTGAGGCGGGCATACCCACCACCAGCTACTGCAGCAATCAAGGGCCTGTACCAGGGTGGCAGGGTATTAGAGGAGGGAAGGAGGTGAATTCCAGAGATGCTGCAAAGGTGAAATTGACGGACCATGGCAATAGTTTTAGTGTCACACCCATGCTTAAAACACTAAAAAAATGAGTTATTATTAGTATTGGAATATTATGTATTATGTATATGTATACATATATGTATATATACATAATATAGTATTGGAAATTTATATATATATATATATATACCTCCTTTCAACTACTCAGGGAGGGTAGTTAGCCATAGGAAGATCATTTAGACCAACCCACTCATTTTACAGAGAAAGCAAAGTAAGGCCCAATAGATAAAGTGATTTGCCCTGTGTCCCAAGGTTAGTTCTGGCAGAACCGAGCCTCAGACTCAGACACCCATGCTTTTTGGATAGGGCCAGCCTGCTTCTGGCTCTCTGGACTCTCTCTCTCTCTTGCCTCTCTTCACCCTGAAGGAAGAGCTTTCCCTATAAGGGCTACCAGGGGTGGGGAACCTGCGGCCTCAAAGCCACTTGTATTCAGTCAAAGGGCTCTACTTGAAGACCTAGAGGGCCACATGTGGCCTTGGGGCGGCAGGTTCCCCACCCCTGGCACTGGGCAATTTCTGCCCTAGGCCCTAATTTACAGATCATTCTGAGATGTTACACAAGCTTGTGTGTGTGTGCTTGTGTATATGTTTGTATCTCAAAGTCACAATCTGAACCCAAGCTCTTTGACTACCAAGCCCACCTTTTAATACTCCCCATTTCTAAGCACTTCTAGAGCCCAAGCTGGACTCTATGCAGTAGTTCTGCATACATGGGAGTCTCAGAAACAGAGGGCATACAAAAAGGAGGGGAGGGGAGGATTTTAATCACCTCAAATTGAGGAAATGCCCCTGTGAGATCTTCTTTCGACTGCTTAGGGGTTTTAAGGAATAGTCAAAGCCAACTTTGCTGGTAAACGACATTAATCAGTCATCTTCATGCTGTAAATTGAGAAACATGTGGAAGGCCCATTTATCCCAAAATCTTCTCCCCATTGGCCTACTAAAACTTAATTCCATTTCTAAAAAGGTCCTATTACCATATAAATACTTATGAGAGTATTTAAACCTTCATCTTTTAAAGTCTTCATGAGGAAATGTGTTGACATGGTTTTGCCTACTAGTACTAGAGAGCATGGGAAGGTTCAAAGATCACTTGACAGGTATTATCTCACATCCACCGTGAGGCTGAGAGTGGTTAAGTGACTTGCCCAGGCTCACACAGCTAGGAAATGTCCACCTCAGGAATCAGCTGAGGTTTTCCTGGCTCTAGGTGCAGGTTCTAGCTAGCTGGCCACCTAGCTGCAGGCAAACAGCTCATAGAGATACTGAAAAGACTTCTTCTGGGTCCAGGTCCCACCACCCCATCACCCCATCAGTTCCTTCCTCCTAGAATGAATGAAAGACCATTTCTTAAATGCTTACCTATTTGCCAAGCACTGAGGATACCAGTGAGAAATGGGAATTTTGATTCCACTGAATTGAAGGTGTACCTTTCCCCCTTCCCCACCCCAGCTTTAGCAGAAACCAGGCCTCAGATCAGTCGGGTGAAAGGTCAGAGGATTGTAAGCATGCTTAAAGGAGGAGCCATTTGAGGAGGGCATGATGTAGGCAATCAGGGGGGTTGTATATGGCCAATGAAGAGCCTGGCAGGAGATTCAAGATGAGGGTCTATTAAAGGACTGGCATCCATCAGAGTCCTTTATACTTTCTCCTGTACTCTGTTCAGAGGAGGTATCCATTTATTCAGGGGTAATAAATGTAAATTATAATTAAAACGTTCCTGACTTCCCAACAAATCTTGCTTATTCCTAGACAATGTGAGTATGTTTCTAACAGTTGGGGGCTCATCGCAGGATCAATATAGCATCAGAAGAAAGAGGTATTTCACACAGAGAATGGGTGGCACCCCCACTCTTTTTCAGTGGGCCCTAGTATCTGCAGGGGAAAATTTCCTTCTTCAGACTGCTAATTTCCTGGGAGTATTTTTCTGGGATCCCTGGGAACCCAGGAATACGAGTAAAGGGGGGAAAAGGGAAGGAAAATATCCATAAACAATGCAAGTCAGGTGCCTGGGGGAGTCCTGCTTTGTCATGTTTGGATTCATTCCAAGTGGAGAAATAAGATTTGCTCGGGGGGCAGAGCCAAGATGGTGGCTGGAAAGCAGGGACTAACGGGAGCTCCCCACCGAGTCCCTCCAAAAACCTATAAAAAATGGCTCTGATCCAATTCTATAACTGCAGAACCCACAAAACAGTAGAGGGAAGCAGGGCTTCAGCCCAGGACAGCCTGGATGGTCTCTAGGTGAGGTCTATCCCTCACGGAGGTGGGAGCAGAGCGGAGCACAGCAAAGCACAGCCCAGAGTGAGCAGCGAGGACCAATCAGACCAGGAGCTGGGAAGAGTGTGCTCTAGCGCCCTGAATCAGTGAGCTGTGGCAGTCACTAGACTTCTCAACCCACAAACACCAAAGACAACGGAGAAGGTTAGCGGGAAAAGCTGCAGGAGTGGAAAAAGTTCCCGGCTAACGCCCCAGGGAAGAGCAAAGGTGGGGCAGCTACAGAACTACAGCTGCAGTTACTTCTGGCCCCAGACCCACCTGGTGGGAGGAATTAAGTGGCAGATCAGAGCAGGAGTGCGGAGCCTGCTGAAGATCTAAGCCCAGTCCGGGTTGGGGGTTCTTGGGCAAGGAGGAGTGCTGCTGGGGCAGAGCTGGTGCATCCCCCCAAGCATGGAACATAGTTCTCTTAACTCCACAAGCAGTCATACCCCACTGAAAAACTCAAGGGTCAAGTTAGTTGGCTGGGAATACGGCCAGGCAGCGAAAACGCACCCAGATTCAGTCTCAGACTTTGGATTCTTTCATGGTGACAAAGAAGACCAAAACATACAGACAGAAGAAGTTAACAAAGTCAAAGAGCCTACAACAAAAGCCTCCAGGAAAAACATGAACTGGTCGCAGGCCATGGAAGAGCTCAAAAAGGATTTGAAGAAGCAGGTTAGAGAAGTAGAGAAAAAATTGGGAAGAGAAATGAGAAGAATGTGAGAAAACCGAGAAAAATAAGTCAATGACTTGCTAAAGGAGACCCAAAAAAATACTGAAAAATATACTGAAGAAAACAACACCTTAAAAAATAGACTAACTCAAATGGTAAAAGAGCTCCAAAAAGCCAAAGAGGAGAAGAATGCCCTGAAAGGCAGAATTAGCCAAATGGAAAAGGAGGTCCAAAAGACCACTGAAGAAAATTCTGCCTTAAAAATTAGATTGGAGCAAGGGGAAGCTAGTGACTTGATGAGAAATCAAGATATAAAACAGAACCAAAGGAATGAAAAAATGGAAGACAATGTGAAATATCTCGTTGGAAAAACCACTGACCTAGAAAATAGAACTGGGAGAGATAATTTAAAAATTATTGGACTACCTGAAAGCCATGATCAAAAAAAGAGCCTAGATATCATCTTTCAGGAAATTATCAAGGAGAACTGCCCTGATATTCTAGAGCCACAGGGCAAAATAGAAATTGAAAGAATCCATCGATCGCCTCCTCAAATAGATCCCAAAAAGAAATCTCCTACGAATATTGTTGCTAAATTCTATATCTCCCAGATCAAGGAGAAAATACTGCAAGCAGCCAGAAAGAAACAATTTGAGTATTGCGGAAACACAATCAGAATAACCCGAGATCTGGCAGCTTCTACATTAAGAGACTGAAGGGCTTGGAATACGATATTCTGGAGGTCAATGGAGCTAGGATTAAAACCAAGAATCACCTACTCAGCAAAACTGAGTATCATGCTCCAAGGCAAAATATGGATTTTCAATAAAATATAGGACTTTCAAGCTTTCTCAGTGAAAAGACCGGAGCTGAATAGAAAATTTGACTTTCAAACACAAGAATCAAGAGAAGCATGAAAAGGTAACCAAGAAAAAGAAATTGCAAGGGACTTACTAAAGTTAAACTGTTTCATTTACATTCCTACATGGAAAGATGATATGTATGACTCATGAGACCTCAGTATTAGGGTAGCTGAAGGGAATATGCATCTATATATATATATATATATATATATATATATATATATATATATATATATATATATATATGAATGTGTATGTATGTATATATGTATGTGTATATATAGAGAGAGAGAGTGAGAGAGAGAGAGTGGACACAGGGTGAGTTGAAGATGAAGGGAAGATATCTAAAAGAAATAAAATCAAATTAAGGGATGAGAGAGCAATATATCGAGAGAGGGAGATAGGGAGAGATAGAATGGGGGGGATTTTCTCGCATAAAGGTGGCAAGAGGAAGCAGTTCTGTGGGAGGAGGGGAGAGGGCAGGTGAGGGGGGAATGAATGAATCTTGCTCTCATCAGATTTGACCTGAGGAGGGAATACCATACATACTCAACTGGGTATCTTACCCCACAGGAAAAAAGGAGGAAGAAGATAAAAAAGGGGGGATGATAGAGGGGAGGGCAGATGGGGGTGGAGGTAATCCAAAACAAACACTTTTGAAAGGGGACAGGGTCAAGGGAGAAAATTCAGTAAAGGGGGATGGGTTGGGAAGGAGCAAAATATAGTTAGTCTTTCACAATATGATTATTGTGGAAGGGTTATACATAAAGATACACATGTGGCCTATGTTGAATTGCTTGACTTCTTAGGGAGGGTGGGTGGGAAGGGAAGAGGGGAGAGAATTTGGAACTCAGAGTTTGAAAAACAGATGTTCAAAAACAAAAAAAAGGTTTTTGCATGCAACTAGAAAATAACATACACAGGCAATAGGGCATAGAAATTTATCTTGCCCTACAAGAAAGGAAGGGAAAGGGGGATGAGAGGGGAGTGGGGTGACAGAAGGGAGGGCTGGATGGGGAACAGGGCAACTAGAACATAGGCCATCTTGGAGTGGGGGGAGGGTAGAAATGGGGAGAAAATTTGTAATTCAAACTCTCATGAAAAATAAATGCTGAAAACTAAATATATTAAATAAATTTTTAAAAAAAGAAAAGAGAAAAACATAAACAAACAAAAAAAAGATTTGCTTGGAATGGGGAAAAGAGCTCTTAAAATATTTGACCTAGGTGGGGAGAATGGATTTCTCCTAGTGCTTTTCAAAGCACTGGTGGGTTGACCCAGGGAGACCTTAAGGCAGGCAGCCAAGCATCCTTCCCAGTCTCTACACCCTGGAGCAAGCTCTCAAGAAATCCCGAACAAAAAACAGGGAGTCCCTGTGAGGATTGGCTCTGTTCAGTTTGCAAGGTTGAAGGAGGACAGGAAAACATAAAGGAACTGATAAGGAATCAGGAGGAGAGGGCTGATAAAAAGAAGAAAGCTGGGAGCTCTGAATTAAGGTCTGATTAGGTCCTAAAGTTTTTTAAAAAATCTGTGTGTTTGCATTAACTCAGTGTATCTAACATCAAGCAAAGTGTTTTAAAAACTGTAGAAGTAAAAGGGATCTTCTGTATGATGGGGTGATAGCCTTGGGGATTCATTGGTCTGTTTAGAGTGTGATTAAATTATTAGTCATTGAACTCTTTAAGTTTTAAGGTAAAAAGCAGTGGGAGAAGAAGCCTGGTGAGTATAATATTTTTATTATTTACTTGAAATGTTTGAGGTAGTTTGGGTCAAGATTCAGAAAGAAAGCTTGAAATTGGAGATAGGGAGAGTCGAATGTTTCAGTAAAGATTGGGAAAGAAAGAGAGATAGAAGCTAGAGATAAAGAGATTTGGGTGGGGGTTGTAGAATGGTGGCTTGAGACAACCTGGCATTGAGTCCATGTGCTGCTCTTAGCTGCCAAGTGCTCCTGGCCACCCCCTTCCCCCACCCTCCACATTGAAAGACTGTGGGGAGCTGAAGCTAAAAGAAACTTCTAGCCTGACAGGAAAATAAGGCTGATTACTAAAACCTTAATGATCCAAGCTTTTATATAATAGCTAGGGATAAGAAATTAAGTTAGCTCCCTGAAAATGAGCATATCTAAAAGGCAGGCTCCTTAGTTCTCAAAAGGGGCTGCCAGGCCCAAATGTAATCCACCTAGGGAGGAGTCTTTAGCTACTGGAAGTGATTTTCCCCTCCACTTTAATCTGAGGGAGCAAGATGAAGGGGAAACTGAAAAATATTTTAGCTTGGTATGAAGAATGAATAGGGGAGTTGCAAACACATGTGCTCTTGAGGACCACTCCCTCCTTATCTTTCTTAAGAGTCCAAAGGTTTTTTTTGGAAGAGAAGTGACCCCACCCCCCCAAAACAAATCCTTAGAATCCTTAGGCATTTTGTTATTTGTCAGTATGAATAAGATGAGGATTGGAGAAAGCAGGGTGCCAAATTCAATTCGGGATGATTTCTAAAAGGAAGTAATTATATGAAATAAAAAAAAATTTATCTAAGTTCATTCATGGCCAGGCAAATATTCCTAATAACTGGGCCAGAGGTAACAGTTGGGTAGGAGGAGCTGTACAGTGCTAAATAAATAAATGTATTTAAGGTATTAATGTATTAAGATATGTTATATATGTATTTATACATATTAATGTATTAATATATAAATACCAGAAGTAATAGGATCAATAATTTCTATATGTGATAATCTGAAAATGTAATTGAAGTCATCTTATTTCTAAATTGTATTTTTAGAGTGCTCCTGGGCTGTAAAATTTGAGAGACCCTTGTGAGTTCTAAATTTTGCTTTATATACATATATATGAATTGATCTTTTGAAAAGGGTGTGGAAAAAATAATGTGATAGTTTGAAATTCACCTACTTAGCTGGGTAATTTCAAGTTTTAAATACATTAAAATGTTTAAGGCATTAAATTTGTATGGTTTAAAGGTGCATTTGTATGGTTTAAATGTTAAGAATTGCAAAAAATGATGAAGAGGTTAAAACTGTTATTGTTCAGTTAAAATGGTTTTCCTAATTCAAACTCCTGTGAAAATCAATGCTGAAAACTAAATATGTTAAATAAATAAATTTAAAATAAAAAAATAAAATGGTTTTGCTATCACTTAATAGCATTTGTAAGATTATTGATTAATACTTTGTGAGAATCTCCTGTTGTGATTGGTACGTACAAGAGGTTTTGTGAATAGAAAATTTGGAAACTTTGTGATATCTAGAAATTCTGTAATAACAAAGAATTGAGTTGTTATAATACGTTGGGAATTTATGAAAAAGCAATTTTCTTATACTCTAGATGTTGTTAGATTAAGAATTGTACTTAATCAAGAAATTGAGGCTGTTAACTAAAACAAGGATTTTGGACTTAAAATTCTTGAATTTTATGGATGGGCCCAGGGATAGAAGATAAGGCAGAGACAGGAAATTCTAAAGGAGTTAAAGTTTAAAAAGTAGGGACTGTGTTGAAGGGCCAGTCTCTTTCCCCACTTCCCCTCCTCTCCTTTGGTCTAGATAAGAAGGAGAGCTTGATCTATCCCCACCTGTAGAAGGGAAGGAAGGGGGAGGGGCAGCAGTTACTAGGATTTAAGTTGTACTGAAAGAGGGACAACAGAAGAGGTTAGAAGCCAGCCCCACCCCTTCCAAACCTGGATTTTGAAAGTCAGCAGAACTGATTTAAGATAAGATTAAGTTTTGAGATGTGGGTCTTAAGGATAAAGTTTTTATTAGTGAAACTTGCCATGTGATGTAAAAGAACCCACTCTCAGGGGGAGATGATATGATGCTGCTATCTTTTTTATGGCAGATCTCCGTAATCAAAATAAATAGTGATAAAGGAAAAAGTATATGCCTACAGATGTAAAGGGGTTTTATGGGGAGAGATGGAAAATTTGATTAATGTAAATATGTGAAATCTTGCTGTTTTTAATCAAATGACTGGCTACATTGGTACTCTTGTATAGTCATATGGAAGATAACATTCTTTCTAAATATTAATGGCAATAATTGGACAAAGGGAAAAAAAGTGCATGAAATAAAGATACAAATGTAAGGCTGAATCATTATACCATAGATTAAGGCTGGGATTTAAAGTTACTTTGTATCTATGTGGAATAATAAGGTGCTTAAATGTTTTAAAGTGATATGAGAGCAATTGGGTATTAATACAAGTGGTGTAATTAATTGCTGGAATTAACAGAGACATTTCCAGTTTGGGGATGATAATCATTTACTATCAATTTAGTAACTTCAATAAGGGCCAGAGCCTGAACTAATAAATAACTAGAAGAAGATCCTGAACCTAAGCTTCTTTGTTCTCTGAGCTTACTCAGAGAATGCCTCTTCCTATGTCAAAAAGGCCAGATCAGGCTGACTTAAGAACATTCTTTCCTCTGGCAATTAAGGATGAGACCCTTAACCTGAGCTTCTCATTAGCTAGCTTTGGAGATGTTCCTTAAACAATGTGGGATCATAGTCATATCTTAAACTGATTATTGGAAGTTGCTATTCAAAGACTTAATGGGAGTGTTAACTGACCATTTTTCTGAGTCTAACTCCAGGTGTGAATGTCAAGGAAGTCTGACCCATGATGCCAGCAGCCCTTTTGGGGGAAGGCATGCATGAACTGCAGGTATGATTTCATGGTAAAGTTAAGAGGGTGATTGTTCAGCCTGTGCTGAGGTGGGACCCTCTTGACCTGATGCCTTAACTGAAACCTGGTAACCTTTAAGCCTGGCTCAATGCAGTTTGCAGTTTGACACAACTTCTGTCTGGAGTTGACAGGAAGCTGGGGAAAATATAGTCCCCCTACTCTAAGTCCGTAATCTCTTGCTGTGCCAGCAGTGGCATGAATATATGATGAAGTAATTGACACAAAAAGACAGAAACATGGGGCTAAGCGAGTCATATAATCAAGCTATAGACTGATTTTAATGGAGTTACTGACAGGATTTTATACAGATTAATTGCTGAGTCATCCAGACTTCAAAGAAGAGTACAAGAAAGCATTGGTTAAGTTTTTTATCTCCTTGTTCCTAGGAGTGAGACACTATTTTTCCTCAAGGCTAACCAAATTGAAACATTTATGTTCTCTCACATATAAATAACCAGACTGAAACATTTCTGTCATCTCCCATGTGGGTAATCAGCTACAAAGGCAGGTTTTCTTTCCCAAGGCTTCTAATCCTAAAACTAGCCTTGCTGTGAATAGACCCTGCCTTGCAGAGGTCTAAGAGGCCTAAACAGGGTATAGCTGGCTCCCCACGTCTCCCCTATTTTGATTCTGTAATTTTAAGTGGCTTAAACATAGCATTCATTATCCTAAGGATGCAAGGTAGACAAAAATTTACCATGATCAAACAAAGAATATAAGGTAGTGTATGGAAAATAGTCAAAAATACATTATTAAATGGGTTAAATTTTTTTTGAAAATGTCAATAATTGTTTTTACTACCCCCTCTGGATCAATACCAGGAAAAGGGGCGTTTCACTATTTCACCATTCCAATCAATCCCCCCTTTCTCTTTTGTAGACACTTCACCATTATAGATACATGTGAATTCTTCCCCTTAACCATCACCCATTTAAGTAAATATGGGAAGGATTGATCAACGCATTGACAAATCAAAGGGGCCAGTCCCCTTTATGAATATAGATACATAGACTCAAAAAGAAATAAAAAATGCAATTGTCTTTTTAAGATTCAAAAAGTCTTTACTTATACAGCTGTCTGGCAGGGAAATTCATCAATGAAATCTTCTGGTCTTTGGTATTTGTTCCACCATCTGCAGCACAGCATCTTCTTCTTCTTGTCTTCTTATAAGAATCAGCTTTCTATCCATTCTTCTACAAGAGTGATCTTACCACAATTTTAAATTACCATTTCTAATCCTTATAACCCTCATCATTTTTACCAACTCAAAATTTGAACCATGGATAAATGTCACATTTTAAAAATTCACATCAGAAGCCAGTATCTTACACTTGACATACATCCATTATTAATTTACTCACTAGGAGGATGAGATGTCACTTCAGGCTTCAGTACATACTTAAATACACTTAACTGTCAATTTTTAAAATTTTTTTTTGCTTTTTTTGAATTTTAAATTTAATTTATTTAATATATTTAGTTTTCAGCATTGATTTTCACAAGAGTTTGAATTACAAATTTTCTTTCCATTTCTACCCTCCCGCCCACTCCAAGATGGCATATATTCTGGTTGCCCCATTCCCCAGTCAGCCCTCCCTTCTGTCACCCCACTCCCCTCCCATCCCCCTTTCCCTTCTTCTCTTGTAGGGCAAGATAAATTTCTACACCCCATTGCCTGTGTATCTTACTTCCTAGCTGCATGCAAAAACTTTTTTTGTTGTTTTTGAACATCTGTTTTTAAAACTTTGAGTTCCAAATTCTCTCCCCTCTTCCCTCCCCACCCACACTCCCTAAGAAGGCAAGCAATTCAACATAGGCTGTGTATCATTACATAAAACCCTTCCGCAATACTCATGTTGTGAAAGATTAACTATGTTTTGCTCCTTCCTAACCTATCCCCTTTTATTGAATTTTCTCCCTTGACCATGTCCCTTTTGAAAGTGTTTGTTTTTGATTACCTCCACCCCCATCTGCCCTCCCTTCTATCATCCACCCTTTTTTTTATCATCTTCCTCCTTTTTTCCTGTGGGGTAAGATACCCAATTGAGCATGTATGGTATTCCCTCCTCAGGTCAAAACTGATGAGAGCAAGATTCACTCATTCCCCCTCACCTGACTTCTCTTCTCTTCCTACAGAACTGCTTTTTCTTGCCACTTTTATGCGAGATAATTTACCCCATTCTATCTCTCCCTATCTCCCTCTCTCAATATATTCCTCTCTCATCTCTTAGTTTTATTTTATTTCTTTTAGATATCTTCCCTTCATCTTCAACTCACCCTGTGCGCTCTCTCTCTCTTTCTGTCTCTCTCTCTCTCTCTCTCTCTCTCTCTCTCTCCCCCTCTCTCTCCATAGATACACATACATATATACATACATACACACTCCCATATACATATATATATACATAAACATATATATATATATATATGCATATTCCTTTCATCTACCCTAATACTGAGGTCTCATGAATCATACACATCATCTTTCCATGTAGGAATGTAAACAAAACAGTTCAACTTTAGTAAGTCCCTTGCAATTTCTTTTTCTTGTTCTTTTTCTTGATTACCTTTTCATGCTTCTCTTGATACTGGTGTTTGAAAGTCAAATTTTCTATTCAGCTCTGGTCTTTTCACTGAGAAAGCTTGAAAGTCCTCTATTTTATTGAAAATCCATATTTTGCCTTGGAGCATGATACTCAGTTTTGCTGGGTAGGTGATTCTTGGTTTTAATCCTAGCTACATTGACCTCCAGAATATTGTATTCCAAGTCCTTCGATCTCTTAATGTAGAAGCTGCCAGATGGTAAAATAGAAATTGAAAGAATCCACAGATCGCCTCCTCAAATAGATCCCAAAAAGAAATCTCCTAGGAATATTGTCGCCAAATTCCAGAGCTCCCAGATCAAGGAGAAAATACTGCAAACAGCCAGAAAGAAACAATTTGAGTATTGTGGAAACACAATCAGCATAACAAAGATGTTTTATTTCATGTGTGGTTAATAAGAATCACCATGAAACTAGTATAAATAAAAAAAAACTGAAGAAAGGACTTTAAAAAAAAATCTAGAATGTCCTCTACAATGCATTGTAATTATGGTTTCCCAATTTTTAGAATTAAGAACTTTAAGTAATGATCCTATAAATAGAATTGGAAAATATTTAATAACATAAAGTTATTAAGTAAATCAATAAAATTAATAAGTAGGTTTTTTTTTATACAACTACAGAGATCTTTATATGCAATTTAGTGACCCTCATTCGTATTTTGAGTTTGAAACAAGTGGCTTAAAGCTTCCAAAATAGAGAAATAAAAAGCAGAGAATGAGAGCCAATCTGAACATATCTTACCCAAAAGACTGTTACTTAGTATATTCCTGAGAAACAAAAATCCTTCTTGGAATAGGAATTATCTTAATAGATATATACGTATATATTTCTAGCTTGCTGTGATCTGCCTAACTTTGCTACTCGAAAAGTTTAAAAGTGATTCAGCTGTGAATATACTATAGAGAGTTGGCTCCTTTTCAAAATAATTGCCCTGTTTACTAGCTGCTTTTTTCTTATTTAGGCCCTTTATTTTGATGTTTTTTCACCTAAAGTCTCAATGTAAATTAAATTATAATAACATTGAAACTACAAAAATTAATATATATGTTGCAACAAAAGCTCTACTCCCTGTTGTCTACTTTGCTACTTTGTTGCCCTCACATACCCCACTGACAACAGTCCTGGATCCCTGGAGGCCCTGACACCCACACTTCTAGGTAAGTAGAGGAATCTCTCCTGTCAAGTCCCCAAATCCTTGCTCCCACACCACCGGAACCTCGAATGTTTGCTCCAAGTTTCCCAAAGCCCAGTAACCCCTATTAGGAAGCAAAGGTTCCTCAGGGACCCTCTTCAATGACTCCTCAGACCTTTATTTCAGGTGCTGGACTCCCAGCACTCCCCTGTCCTTAGTCCCTTTCCCCTTTCCCAAGTCCCTGGCTCAACCACCCCCAGTCCATAGCCAAATTCTGCAACTGTGGGAGAGAAGAGAAGCCTCTATGCTTGGTAAGCCCAATATATGTAATGATTTGGGAATACTATTAATTCCATCTGAAATTTTTCTGTTTGTATTATTATCATACTTCTAAACTGTAGTAAAATTTTCCTATATTGTAAAACTTGAGTGAATGTTGTGAGCTAAAAATAGTGTTAGACAAAGAAATTTTTAATCTGAATTTTGTTGAAACTAAAAAATGAAAACAATTGTGTAAAACTGGTTGTTACTTTCTCAGCCCTGATAACCCTGTCTTCTTATGTTTTATAACTGCCATTTAGAAAACCAGGAATTCCCAACTTTCGGGCTAGATTCATGGGTAGGTTCTATTAAATCTAATATGGATATTAGCTATGGTAAAGATATTGGTTATTGTGAATTATTATTATTAATGTTCAATTAATTGTCAAACTCCTCTGCCTGGAGGGGAAACTGACTATACCTTGTCAGCAATGATTCAAATTCCTTAGGCTTCCTTTTTACCTAGGCTGAAAGATGTAGTTAGAATACTGGCCCAGCACATTTTAAACCAACCTGATTATAACAGGTGATTCCAAACTGTTTGTAAAACTTTCCCAAGAAAAATGTGAATGGAACTTAGAAATGCATATTTGAATAATTTAAAAAAGGGGTGCATATTGTTACTTGGCATTGAGAAACTTATTAACTATATAGCCCCAAGAAAATTCTATTGTGGTAATATTGGGTAATTATTGAGACTTACTGGCTGCAGCATAACTATTGAGACTTACCAATTGTGACATACCTATTGAGACTTACTGATGGTTACAGAACTATTGAGATTTACTGGTTGTGACATAATTATTGTGATTTACTAATTGACACCATTACTATTATCATTAATGTAAATACTAGTAATATATATGTGTAAAATTTGAGACTCTGTGTTGTCAGAAAAGCAATTTCTTTTATACTCTAAATGTTGGTAGGTTAAGAATTGTACTGAGTTAGAAAACTTTTAAATCATTCTAATTGACCATGTCATAATATTTTGTAGTGTTTTAATTTAAAAAATCATAAATTACCAAATTTTGTCTTTAATTGTTTTGCTATCATTTAGGAAATTCGTGAGATTGTTAATTAAGCTTAAGTCTAGTATTTACAAAACTATGTTCAGTTTCCTCTTTTTTTTCTTCAATTATGTGGAAAAAGTTTGGTGATCAAATTTAAGAACTGTTTAATACTTAGGAATTAATAATAATATCAGGATAAACTGTAAGCTGTTTCTGAGAAAGGGAAATAAGTTTATGAAGAAAAGTTTTGTAAAATCCTTTGCATGATTTTTACAAAGCCTCGACCTTGAATAAGTGTGCTCAGAGAAAAGGCAAAAGACAGCAGACAGGCCCAAAGTTTTTCTATTAATCCCTTCCTGAGATCCATGTTACTTCTCCTTATTTTGTAAAATTGCCAAGACCCCTGTAAACCATGTTTATGGGCTAGTTCACCAGCCGTGGAAAAGAACTTGTTTGATTTATGTAAATTCTAAACAGTGAACTTGGCTTGCTGAGAAATTGCAAGTTTACGTGCAATAGATAAAAAGGATTCTAAGAGTAGTAGTAATTTTCCTGTGATCAGTCTCTTACTGCTAACAATGTGACATTCTATTACAACACCTTTTTGACTAAGAAACTTTGTGATATCTAAGAATTCTGTAATAACTAGAAACTTTGTTACAATACTTTGGATTAGTGTTACTTAAGGACTTTTTCACCAACTTGGTAATGTTTTAGGAACAAGGGTAGAAATGCATGTGAAGCACTTAGGGCTAGCTTTGGAAGTGTTTCTTAAGCAATGGGAGAAGGTTATTTTGCTATTTGATTAATATCATACTTGTCTAAAGTTTTGTTACAATTGATGATGCTAAAAAAAAAAAGAGGTTTGTGGTTTGTTTTGTAACTACCATCAAAGAAACACAGCATGACTAAAAGGTTAAGATTCTATATGCATTGCATTAAAAATTGACAATTGGAGGTGGGCGGAGCCAAGACGGGGAGGGGATGGAGCCAAGATGGTGGCTGGAAAGCAGGGACTTGTGTGAGCTCCCCTCCAGGTCCCTCCAAAAACCTATAAAAAATGCCTCTGAACAAATTCTAGACCTGCAGAACCCACAAAATAGCAGAGGGAAGCAGGGATCCAGCCCAGGACAGCCTGGATGGTCACTGGATGAAGTCTATCATGCACCCAGAAGAGAGGAGTGGAGTTCAGTATGGGCAGCAGCAGGACCAACCAGACAGGGAGCAGGGCGGAACAGGCCCTAGCACCCTGAGTCAGTGAGCTGAAGTCAGAGCTTCCCAGACTTGTCAACCCACAAACACCAAAGACAACAGAGAAGGTTAGTGGAAAAAGCTGCAAGGGACAGAGTGAAAAGAGTTTGCAGTTCAGCCACTGCCCTGGGGACAGCAAGGGTGGTGCAGCTACAGAAATACAGCTGCAGTTGCTTCTGGCCCCAGGTCCACCTGATGGGAGGAATTAAGTGACAGATCAGAGCAGGAGTGCAGAGCCTGCTTAAGATTTGCGTCAGGTCCTGGCGGTTCTTGGGGAAGGAGGAGTGCTGGTGTGGCAGAGCTGGCTGTATAGAAATAGCTCTGAAATCAACAGCATATCCCCTCAAGCTTGCAACAAAGTACTCTTTGCTCTACAAGCACTCATACCACGATGAAAACCTCAAGGGTCAAGTAAGTTGGTTGGGAACATGACCAGGCAGCGAAAACACACCCAGATTCAGTCTCAGACTTTGGAATCTTTCTTTGGTGACAAAGAAAACCAAAACAAAAAGCCTGAAGAAGCCAACAAAGTGAAAGAGCCTACCCCAAAAGCCTCCAAGAAAAACATGAACTGGTTTCAGGCTATGGAAGAGCTCAAAAAGGAGTTGAAAAAGCAAGTTAGAGAAGTAGAGGAAAAATTGGGAAGAGAAATGAGAATGATTCAAGAAAACCATGAAAAACAAGTCAAAGACTTGCTAAAGGAGACCCAAAAAAATACTGAAAAAAATATTGAGGAAAACAACACTTTAAAAAATAGACTAACTCAAATTGTGAAAGAGCTCCAAAAAGCCAATAAGGAGAAGAATGTCTTGAAAGGCAGAATTAGCCAAATGTAAAAGGAGGTCCAAAAGACCATTGAAGAAAATACTACCTTAAAAATTAGATTGGAGCAAGTGGAAGCTAGTGACTTGATGAGAAATCAAGATATAAAACAGAACCAAAGGAATGAAAAAGTGGGAGACAATTGGAAAAACCACTGACCTGGAAAATAGATCCAGGAGAGGTAATTTAAAAATTATTGGACTACCTGAAAGGCATGGTCAAAAAAAGAGCCTAGATATCATCTTTCAAAAAATTATCAAGGAGAACTGCCCTGATATTCTAGAGTCACAGGGTAAAATAGAAATTGAAAGAATCCACAGATTGCCTCCTCAAAAAGATCCCGAAAAGAAAACTCCTAGGAACATTGTCGCCAAATTCCAGAGCTCCCAGGTCAAGGAGAAAATACTGCAAGCAGCCAGAAAGAAACAATTTGGGTATTGTGGAAAAATAACCAGGATAACACAGGATCTAGCAGCTTCCACATTAAGGAATCGAAGGGCTTGGAATACAATATTCTGGAGGTCAATGGCGCTAGGATTAAAACCAAGAATTACCTACCCAGCAAAATTGAGTATCATGCTTCAAGGAAAAATATCAATTTTCAATAAAATAGAGGACTTTCAAGCTTTCTCAGTGAAAAGACCAGAGCTGAATAGAAAAGTTGACTTTCAAACACAAGAATCAAGAGAAGCACGAAAAGGTAAAAAAGAAAGAGAAATCATAAGGGACTTACTAAAGTTGAACTGTTTTGTTTACATTCCTACATGGAAAGATGATGTGTATGATTCATGAGACCTCAATATCATAGTAGCTGAAAGGAATATGCATATATATATGTGTGTATGCACATATACACATATGTGTGTTTTCATGTATGTATATATGCATAGAAGTGGCAAGAAAAAGTGGTTCTGTAGGAAGGGAAGAGGGGTCAGGTGAGGAGGAATGAGTAAATCTTGCTCTCATCAGATTTGACCTCTCAATTTTGACACACTCAACTGGGTATCTTACCCCACAGGAAAGAAGGAGGAAGAAGATAAAAAAGGGGGGATGATATAAAAGAGGGCATACAGGGGGAGGAAGTAATGAAAAACAAACACTTTGGAAAGGGACAGGGTCAAGGGAAAAAATTCAGTAAAGGGAGATAGGTTAGGAAGGAGCAAAACATAGTTAATCTTTCACAACATGAGTATTATGGAAGGATTATACATAATGATACACATGTGGCCCATGTTGAATTGCTTGACCTCTTAGGGAGGGTGGGTGGGAAGGGAAGAGGGGAGAGAATTTGGAACTCAAAGTTTTAAAAACAGATGTTCAAAAACAACAAAAAAAGTTTTTGCATGCAACTAGAAAATAAGATACACAGGCAATGGGGCAGAGAAATTTATCTTGCCCTACAAGAAAGGAAGGGAAAAGGGGATGGGAGGGGAGTGGGGTGACAGAAGGGAGGGCTGACTGAGGAACAGGGCAACCAGAATATACGCCATCTTGGAGTTGGGGGGAGGGTAGAAATGGAAAGAAAATTTGTAATTCAAACTCTTGTGAAAATCAATGCTGAAAACTAAATATATTAAGTTTAAAAAATAAATTTATAAAAAAAAAATTTCTTTGTATATACTTCTGACATTGAGCTGGAATTCTTAACCCCCCAAGGAGTCTACAGATAGATTGGAGGGGGATATAGAAAAATATATATTTTTGTCATTTAAATTTACTTTTCTTCACACTCATAAGTGCATTATCATTTTGAAAAAGGTTTCATATGCTTCACAAGATTATCTATGGTTAACAGAATCTGCTAAAGAATTTTTAGCTCCTCCAACATTTATTGCAGCCCCTAAAAGATCTTAATAGTTCTAATTTTAACTCGAGTAAATTTTACTTCTGTGTTCACTCGTTAAAAACTTTTTGGAAAGTGAGAACCTTAAATCCTCCAGCCAAGGTAAGTGGGACTCTGGAAAAGATCCAGTGGCACCTTGTCCCTTCTCCCCTACACTGAGAAACTCAAAGTGTCTCTTTTTCAGATCTATGCATTTTCCAAATTCACCTTAATGCAAAATAGTATAATAAATTCTGACTTCATCTTAAACATCAGATTTAGGAGTAATACATTTCACTTAACTCTAAGGGGAAAAGATCCCCGTTTACTTTCTTATCTCTCTTCACACTCCAAATTTTGCCAGAATTGGAATGAAGGGAGGAAGAAAGAGCATTTTCTCATTTCAACAACTTTAACAACAAAGAGCCAGATAGCATACTCTCTTCACACAGAGACACATAACACAAAACAGATACAGACAGAAAATGACAGGATGTACAAAAAGGATTTCTAGAAATCCAGCATTTTTCCTTTCCCTTCCTACTTTGGTAACTCCCAATTAGCTAGTCTAAACCCGGTGGGTTATTGTTATCCATCCCTGGGCTGAGGCTCATAAGATATCTCCCCAACCCCAATATCATGCCTAATTGTTCTTTGTACCATAGGAACTTTTCCTTCTGGAGTAAGAAATATTTTTAAAATGTTTCGTACGGAAAAGGGTGACATTGGGAAGTATTCTGGTCTATCCACCCTTAATCTCTTACTCATTTGTTTTTCAATAATCTCCCATCTTTCTAAATTAATTGTACCTTCTTGTTTTTGCTCTTCTATTATACAAAAACCTCTTTCTGTTACAATTTTTCTTAATACTTGCAGATACAGATCGCTATCCTTAAATCGTATCTGTCACGTAGTTAAATTTTCTAAATCTACTTTTCTAACTCTCTAAATCTCAAAAATTTGTACAATCCCCCAGTAAGCCTAGTGGAGTAATCCTCTTACCTCTTATTTGAATATGCTCCGGAGCCTGTATTGGTAAGACGTTACTTCATCTCTCAAGTCCTCTACTTGTCCCTGTTCCTAGTGACAACTGTGCCTGCAGTGGCATGAATATATGATGAAGTAATTGACACAAAAAGACAAAGACATGGGACTAGGTGAGTCATATAGTCAAGCTGTAGACTGATTTTAGTGGAGTTACTGACAGTATTTTATACAGGTTATTTGCTGAGTCATCCAGACTGCAAAGAAGAGTACAATACACATTGGTTAAGTTTTTATCTCCTTGTTCCTAGGAGTGAGACACTATTTTTCCTCATGGCTAACCAAATTGGAACATTTATGTTCTCTCACATATAAATAACCAGACTGAAACATTTCTGTCATCTCCCATGTGGGTAATCAGCTACAAAGGAAGGTTTTCTTGGCCAAGTCTTCTTATCCTAATACAGGCCTTGCCAGGAATACACCCATTTTCAATTGACCCTGCCTTGCAGAGGTCTAAGAAGCCTAAACAGGATATAGCTGGCTCTCCACATCTTGCTGGCAAATTTCTATAATCAGAAGGTTTTGTAAATACAGTAACAAATCTATGAAAATAATTGATTGTGGAACATCTTAGGACTGGAACTAGTGTTCCTGTATAAGTTAGGGTAGTTTATTGGGCCTTGTATAGGGGCTTATATAAGTTAGGGTCCTTTAATTCTTGGTAATGGCATGGAGACAATTAGGTCAAGGCCTTGTGAGAATATATATTTTTTTTTTGGTTAATATCAAGCTTGTCTAAAGCTTTGTTATAATTAATAATGTTAAAAGAAGAATGGCTTGTGGTTTATTTTGTAAATGCTATCAAAGAAACATGATGTGACTAAAAGATTAAGATTTTATATGTACTGTGTTAAAAATTGTATTTATGTATGTACTGGAGCCTGTTGTTAATTCCTTAGTGAAATACCTTCCTCCTGGTGAGGAAATTAATAATGAGTTAATATAAAGTATAAGAAACTGGGTTCTGATGTGAATTTCTTAAATATGACAATTGGCCAAGGTTCCAATTTTGAATTTGTAAAATGATCAGGGTTATAAGGATTAGAAACAGTAACTTAAAATTGTGCTAAGGTAACTTTTGTAGGAGAATGGAAAGAAAGCTGGTTCCTACAAGAAGGCAAGAAGAAGATGCTGGAGATGGCTGGAACAGATACCAAGGACCAGAAGACTTCACTGATGTTGCTCCCTGCCAGACAGTCCTATGGGAAGAGACTTTTGAATCTTAAAGGGACAATTGTATTATCATTTTCTTTTGGGCCTCTGTATCTGTATTTGCAAAGGGGACTGCCCCCTTTAATTTGGTAATGAGGTGATCAACCTTTACCCCATCCCATATTTACTTAAATGGGTGATAGTTAAGAAAAAAAATTCAGATGAGAAAGAGAGTAAGGGAGTATTAAAGATGTGAGAACAAAAATTTGAATGAAAGAAAAGGGAGGAAATTGTAAGAAATGGGAGGAGGAGTTTTGTTTCCACAGAACTGAAGGTGTGCCTTTCCCCCTCTCCCACCCCAGCTTTAGCAGAAACCAGGCCTCAGGTCTGTCAGGTGAAAGGTCAGAGGCTTGTAAGCATGCTTAAAGGAGCCATTTTGAGGAGGGCATGACATAGGCAGTCGGGGGGTGGTATCTGGCCAATGAAGAGCCTGGCAGGAGATTCAAGGTGAGGGTCTATTAAAGGACTGGCATCCATCTGACTCCTTTGTCCTTTCTCCTGTACTCTGTTCAGGGGAGGTACCCATTTATTCAGGGGGAGTAAATATATATTATAATTAAAACATTCCTGACTTCCTAACAAGTCTCGCTTATACCTAGACAATGTAAGTATGTTTCTAACACTCTCTGTCTCTGTTTCTGTCTCTTTGTCTCTGTTTCTGTCTCTTTGTCTCTGTCTCTCTCTGTCTCTCCCTCTCTCTCTCTCTCTTCTCTGTCTCTCTCTCTCTCTCTCTCTCTCTCTCTGTCTCTCCCTCTACCTTATTCCCAAGGAAAGTTGGGAAAATGGGAGCCAGCATTGTATAGTGGAAAGCTAGTCTCACGTGGAGTAAAGAGGAGCTGGATTCAATCATAGTCTGCTACATAATTTGTGACTTTGGGCAATTTCCATCTCCTTTCTGGGCCTCAGTTTAGCTTTAAAGTCAGAGGTCACCCTGGGTGACTTATAAGGTCTTTCTGGCACTTAATCCATGTCTGTAGTTTAAGCTGTTATTAATAAGTTAATTCATTGTTTAATTAAGCTATTATTAATGAAATTACTCCTACTGCTTCTGTTCACTCCCAGCAGCTAGGTGGGAAAAACCCTCTGGACATTTTAGCTCAGAATGGCCTTATAGAGGAGTATTATATTATTCTGTCTTGTATTATACTTGCATACATCTCACAGAACCTTGTAGGTTCCCTATAAATATTTGAATATTTGATTAATTTCACACTGTCAGGGCTTTTAAACTGTCAGTATGAATCTTGTTCTTTCTGTGGGAGAAAGGGGGTGATTTAAAAGAGCCAAATGAATAGATGAGGGAGATTATTATATGGTTAATGTTTGACCAACCTGGCCTGGAATTGTTGGAATAAAGCTAGCCTCAATCTCATCCATCTGTATTGATGTCTCCAACAATCAGATGTAAGAATCACAGTTATCACGAAGCAGTTAGCCACCCTGAAGGCCCAGCTGCTGACCTTAGAATAAGGATTAATCTATTTTCTGAGAACTCTGCTCTTTCCTGTTAGAAACCAACCTCTTTTCATTCCTCTTTTCCCTTCAATAATTTGGTGAGAGAGTAAGAATGCCTGCTGAAATCTACTTCTAGACCCAACCTCACCCTCTCCCCACAGTCCTGCTGATGGCTATTTTCCTACTTGAAAATAACTATACTGTATTTTTAACAAATGCCATGAGTTTCCTTATAGAAAATATATCCTGATTAGGTCCTCAACTATAGCTATGTGAAGAGAAAAAAATGAAGTCTTATTTGAAAAAATATACATGTATACATATATATATATATATACATATAGAGAGAGACAGGTATATATTAGATCTGTGGAGAAATATTAGTGGGAAATATTAAGGCATATAAGACTGAGGTCTAAACAGTTTTCTTTTCCATGGTGCATATTGCCACAAGGTCAATGTCAGGGATAATGTAGGCCTAGGATTAGAGTTTAGAGTAGGTAAATGAACAGAGTGGAGATATAATACACAAAACAGTTTCTTTGTACATCTTTAAGTATTTATTAGAATATTATTAGGATAATAGTCCATAAAGAATAAATGCTAATGCCTCCATAAATACACTGAAACAGCTTTGAGCAAACTATTTTAAAGGGGAAAAATAACCTCAGATATGATTTGAGTACTTTGTTTCTAAATCAAAAAACTGTTATCAGGTTTGGCTTATATAAACCTTTGCTTTCTGATAATTGATAGTAACAGAACACAGTTTAAACAAACTGCCATGGTTCCCCCACCACTTGAGGGTTTTAAAAATTGGAACAAAGATTTTAATTCCTCCTTCTAGTAATTTTATCTCATTCTAATGTGCTATTGCCAGGCCACAAATATGGCTGCCAGACGACACCTATTCCAAATGTAAGGTGCATTATCTACTTAATATACAAATGTAAAACCTTGTTAATTCTCTTAATCTACAATTTCATATTTTTGAAACCAAGAAAAAGCCCATGAAACTGATTGAGGGTCTTAGATTTCTCTACAATTCTGAATACTCTTATGGGATGCCAATCAGTGATTAAAGATTTTTCCCCACCCATTCAATAGGCCTCAGGTGAGGCTAGTTAAGAGAAGGTAGTTTAGAGGTTTGTTTCTAGGCAGGCCTACACCCTTTACTTACTTGGCACTAAGCCTCAGGCCTATACTCTTTAGATGATTGGGCCTGAAGCCCTCAGGCCCTAAAAAGAGTATATATACCCAGAAGGTAGCCATTTTGAAGTCAGGATTCAGCCCAAGGAGGAGAAGTAAGAACTCTGAGATGATAGAGCTGCAGAGAGAGTGCAGAGCAGAGAGTGGAAAACAGGGAGCTACAGAGACCCAAGAACTTAGGGGGGAGAGAATGCAGGCAAGCAGACAGTTGGGATTTGTCAGTGTTTACAGGAAGGCTCCAGCAGGGGGAAAGGTTACAGGATAACTTGGTTCTTTGCTGTAGTACTGTGTTATAATTACCTTGTTGTTACATTCAAGTGGACTTACTGGTTTTGGAATACAATTACTGCTATGTGGAATTGGGGTTTTGGTTCTGGTATTTGATCCTCTGGTGTCTAAACAAAGGTTATATTTCCTTTGCCTTCTACCTAGAGAATTTCTTATACTTTGCACTTCTGAACTATACAGGCATGTTCATTGTCATCTTTGAGGTGTCTTGCCTTACTGATACATCTTTGACACTTAAAAATATCTGTTAACACCTATCATGGTCTTTGCTGAACTATGTGAGTAAATTATATCCTTTGAGCCAAAGATTTTGAAGAGATATTACTATTTGTTGTTGTTGGGAATACCGGGTGGGAAGTGTGGCTGGGTCTGTGATTTGATTTCTTCAGTATAGGGAGATCCACATGGAAACTGCCTCCACCAACGTAGGTTGCAACTCATCTATATCATAAAACTTTTAGAAATGTACTTGGGGCAGTATGAAGTAAAGTGACTTTTTAATGCTCTGTTAGCCAGTATGTGGCAGAGATAAGACTTAATCCAGTCTTCCTGACTCACATTATGCCATGCTGACTCATGGATATTAATGGTTCTTGCCTCTATTTGTTATTTCCATAGTGTGTATGAACCACACACCAGCCAAGAAAGATGAACCTTTGATTTACTCCATGTTTAATTCTCTTTTCCCTTTAACACCTATTGTGATATTGTCATGTTGGATTTTCTCTTCGATTATCGTCTTTTTTGAGGCAAACTTTTTATTAATTTATATATAAGTTGTCACCTGCCTCGGTGTGTATAAAGGCCTGGGCAAACCCTGAAAAAATCAAGGGAAAAAATAAGTTGTATGTATTAGTTGTATGTTCCCTATTTGGGAAAAGTCTGATCTTAAAAGAGTTTCCAAAAGAGATACAGTACCAAGAGTTAAGTGGAAGTCGCCTTCTCATGATCAGGAGAAAAACCAAATTGCCCTCAATGAAAATTGCTCTTGGTAAACATGAACAATGATAAAGGATTAAACAAAGATAAATTGCTTACAGTCTAATACAGAAAGATGATACACATGTCTCCTCTGAACCCTATCACCTGGAGTTCTACAGGGATTCTAACTGGAAGGCCTTGGATTGGTTCTGTTGTGTATTGATCTTTTTAAAAGTGTACAAAGGGTGGGGAAGAGGAATAAGTTGGGAAGGGGGAAGGGAGACAAAAGTTAGGGAAAATTATTTCAGATAATCAGGGTGTACACATACAAGTCTATACAGACAAGGAAAAGGAGAGAGGGAAGGATGACAATCAAACACCCATCTGAGCTGGTCAGAGGAGAGAAAAATACATAGGGTTGGGTACAATATATTTTACTGAATAGGGACATAGGAGAGTGGGGAGAATTAGAAGGAGGTAGGGTGAGGGAGGGATCAGTCCTAAGCAAAGCAAACACTTAAGAATGTACAAAAATATTCATAACTTTTTGTGGTGGCAAAGACTTGGAAACTAGTGGTATCCATCAATTGTGCAATGGCTGAAGAAGTTGTGGTATATAAATGTGATGGAATACTACTACTGTGTTGTAAGAAATGGTGAAGGGGATAATTTCAGAGATGCCTGGGAAGGCTTGTATGAACTGCTGTAGATTCAAGTGAGCTGAACCAGGAGGAAAATTTTATATAATTTCTATGACAACACTATTGTAAAGACAAAACTTGGAAAGACATTGAAACTCTGATCAGTGTGAAGACCAATGATGATTGTTTGTTATGGGGTTTTGTTTTTTTGTTTGTTTCTCATAAAAAGGAAGATAAGAGTGGAGGGAAAGAAGGCTGCTTATTTTCTTATTAAAAGCAATTTTATAAACTGTCCTGATTTGTATTGCATTAGTAAACTGTGCTATTACTCCCAAAAAAGACCAAAGAATGCCATTTTTCTCTGGCATGTCCCTTAAAATGTATAGGGTACCCCAAATATATCCCAGGTGATCCCTCACAATATTCCACTACCCTCCCAGGTCACACTTGCTGGTTGATCCCCTTAGGGAACAACTGCCCTAGGTTCCAAATACTTTCTCAGTCCATGATATTAAAACTACAGCTAACAAACACTCGCTTTTTATAATTATTCTGGTGTGCCAGAGGACATAATTAGCTCAAAGCAAAGACACTTAACTAAATTACCCCAACAAATCTGGGGTATCTTTTCCCACAAACAGTGTCAGTGGGAAGACTGGGCACAGAGTACGTGAGAGACACTCATGTAAGGAGCATGCATGGACAAACCAACACGTCATTGGTCTATAAGGACCATGATATCTCTGATGACCTGAGCCTGCTCTCTGCTGGGCTCAGTGACTCTGACTGGGCAAGTTGCTTTCCTTACGATGGCATTCCCCAGGGTGTATGTTTTGGGGGAAGGGAGGGGTGATGAGATAAAATCTTCCCTTTCATTGCATTGAATTGTAAGAAGCATATAGGAAAAGGCAGAGAATGGTTCTCTGTGGAGAGCTAGGTTCTTCTGACTCTCTTCTCAACTTCCAGAGAAGATTTCTTGGCTGATTCCAGAACTGGCAAGGCTCCTGGGGGTGTGGTCAAACCTTCAGATGGTCAGTGGCTAGCCAACCTTAAATTCTGTGAAGTTCAAGTGAGGACTTTCTTACCTCCTTAACAGAGCCAAAAAGTGTCAATGTTTCTTTATTCCCCCTTCACATCTCCTTTGAGCCTCTGTTAACATGTAAAGGTCTGCTGATGTGGCCTTATTTCTACCTCTCAAGAGAGACCATTTCAGGACAAATCTTTGGCATGTTACTTCTTTGTTGGTAATGTTAGGGCTTACCTCAGGTCACTGCTACTGAGTTAATGGTCATGACTGTCAATAGTAACTTAGATCTTTTACAGTATAGATAATTAAATAGTATATATGCTAACAAGCACTCACATGTTTTGAAAAATTAAAAATGTTTTAACTAGTTAAGTGGGCACTGTGCTAAATTCTAGGGATTCACACAAAAAAATGAAAACAGTTCTTGCTCTCAAGGAGCTCACATTCTACTAGGGGGAAACAACCTGTACACACATGGGTGGATAAAAATAATTTCAGGCAAGGTAAATTCTAACCACTGAAGGATCGAAGCAAAGTATAGTGCAGGCCCTGGTGACAAGTAGAGACACTGGAAGCCAGGGCACATTCAGCACTCTTTGGATCTCATCCCGTTCCAACCCTAGAGGCATTTGTCAGATATCTCAAGACAGGTAGACATACAGGATAACTGGAGGCTGGTGGGAAGAACACTTAGCAATGGGAAAATTAGGGAAAGGAAAGCCTTCTGAAGAAGAGAAGGCCCACTGTAATGCACACAGGAAGAACCTTGTAATACCTGCCCAATTATATTGTCAGGACTTGAGGCACCAGGCCAACAACTTGGTATTTGGTCCTACAGGCAAGAAGAAGCCACTGATGCTTCCTGACAGGGGAGGGAGCCACTACTCAGACCTGTGTCTTAGGAAAATCACTTTGACAGAGATGTAGAGATACTGGATTATAGAGGGTGAAGGCTGCTGTAGAGGCATTGCAGTGATCCAAGTGAGAATCCTTCATCTTAATTCCTTCCTTCTGGATTACCCACAACTTATTCTGTTGTATAGTTGTTTGCATGTTGTCTCCCTCATTAGATTGTGAGTTCCACCGGCTGTGTTTTTCCCTTTCCTGGTATCCCTGTCACTTATTAAAGTTGCTGGCACATAGTAGGCACTAAATGATTGCTTATTGACTGACCAGAAGGCAGCACTTGAGCTGGGCCCCCAATGGACATCCCAAGAAAGAGAAAAGAGGAAATATGTCAGGCACAAAGGACAGTCTGTTCAGAGGCTTGGAGATGCCATGAAATGTTGTATTGTGGGGATCAGCAAGTTAGGCCATTTTGAATAGAATGGAGAGTGCTTAAGAGGGAATAATATGGAATAAGTTGGGAAAGATAGGTTGGAGCCAAAGTTGATAAAGGCTTTTAAAATGCCAAATGAGAGTTTTTGTTTTATCCTAAAGATAAAAGGGAAAGAAAAGCTTCTAGTACTTTGTGGCTCTATTATTTTTAGCTAACTTAGGGAGCTGACCTAGCCTTTCTTCTCAGCTCAGGCCCACTTGTCCATTGCCCAATCCATTTATTTCCCTTTGTTTAAGCTAGGGCAGGGTGACTCAGGGGTTTGCTCCAGGGTGCCAACATTAGAATAAGAGGGGACACTTCTCTTTGTGGTGGCATGAAGATTGTTACCTCCTTCAGCAGCTTAAGGAAAGCAGACCTACTTCATCACTTAGCCTAGGCCCACTACCCAAGAGATCCTGTTTTTATGGTGCTTTGTCTCAAGAACATCTTCTGCCACCCACCCTGCCCCCCTCCCCCGCCCCCAGTTCCTAGACATGCCACTCTGAGCTTGGTTGTGTGCTGGTAAATGTTTAACAAATAAGTCTTTGGAAAACATACACACACACACACACACACTACTCTTTGGAAAACACAGGCAGAGGCACAAACATACACACAAACCTGTTTAAGCTTTATCTGCATTATGGATATTTTCTCCATCACTTAAGTCTTAGACCAGAGATGTCAAACACAGGTCATTTGGTTCACCAGATTAAAATGTAATTGAGAAACATTTAGCAAAATAAATTAAAATACAATAAACATAGATAATGTTGATGTGCGGTTCTCTAACTCAATATCCAGCAGTAGTGATTTTTATTTATGCTTTAGCAGCCCCATTTCTAGTTGAGTTTGACACTCACTAGTCTAGACAATCAACAAACCAATGCAAGCCCTGATTTGTAGTTCTTCTTGATTTCTGAGGTATAAATGTTCACACTAAAAATTCAACAATCGGTTCTCCTATTTCCACACCTGTACACTGCTGGATGGGCTACCAGAGTGGGGAACCTGCAGCCTTGAGGCCTCATGTGGCCTTCTATGTCCTTGGCTGCGGCCTTTTGGCTGAGTCCACATTTTACAGAACAAATGGTTCTATTATTTCTGTGAAGTTTGGATACAAAGGGCTGCACTTGAGGACCTAGAGGGCCATGTGTGGCCTCCAGGATGCAGGTTTCCCACCCCTGGTGCTAACCCTTCTCCAAAATCAAATCTATACTCAGTTATATTAGCCTTTGAACCAAACTATTGGGTGTGGGCACACACCTACACACACACACACACACACACACACATTTTTCTTGCCCTGGGTGAAAATATTTCTAATTCTAGTTGTGACCTTACCCACCATTAACAGTACTAATAAGTCATATCACACTTTTCTTCAAGTGCAAGCTCTCCTGACCCACCCACTTCAAAGTTTCGGCCTCACAGCTCTGTTACCTGTCACCCAAATGGAGGAATGTCCTCTTTCTCCTCCCTAATGTGTCGGTGCCTTCTGTTTCAAGTCATTCTCTTATAAACATGGGTCTACTTTTTCCTCTTTTCTAAATCCTGCCAAAGGAAATAATATATACTTCGAACAAATAAGGATTCCTCAAACACTGGTAAAAACAGAGTAAGGAATTTTGTTATTCCCACCTCCCACCTTTCTCCTGCAAGTACACATTAAAGCAGCTTCATCTTGTTATCCAAACTCGGTTTTCATAGTATCCTTCCCCCTCCCCACCCAAGACCTGAGAGGTGAAAAGGTCCTAAAGGCCTGCTCCCTCCACCCCAAAACTTGACCTGTATCCCTGATACAATTGTTCCTTCTTCCTTGACTTCCCATTTTGAGAAAGAATAAGACAGATTCCATTGCTTCTGGTACTGCAAGGCTTCCCACAAAATGAGACAATCTGGGGAACGACTCATTTGAACATCTCAGACTTCTTAACTAGTCTCTTAGTGGGCAAATTGGCAAAAATACTAGAAACTTATCTGGAATCCATCCCATTTGCGCAGGACTGGCCCCATGTCATGATAATGGGATCTACCCATCTTCCCCTCTCCTGATGCACTAGACAAGGTGCTATAACTGTTGGCATGCCTCTTCCACCCTGGAACTCTTCCCCTTTTTAGACCAGAAATGGGTAAGTGTCCTTGAAACCCCCAGAGGCTAGGAGTCCATTGTTCAGTCTCTTTTCTAACCCAGGGTTTGGGGACAAGCTAATTCCAATGGGACAGCAGTTTGTCAGCATTCAATAGGGACATGGCCTTGCTTTGGGGAATCAGTTTGTCTCAAGGAAAGCCCTGGTACTTGCATTCTCACGAGTGTGAAACTAAAGAATTCAGGATAAAATATTTCATCTCATGGAGCATTCATTATGCACCTACTACAACACTATGCTAGGTGCTGGGGATGAGAAGGTAAGACAGAACACAGTGCCTGCCCTCAGGGGGCTTCTATCCTATTGGAGAATGCAACATGTACAAAAGTAAATACAATATAATTCGAGGAGGGAGAGAGCACTTAGAGGATCGGGAAAACTTTCCCAGTAGGAGTTGGCTCCTGAAATGAGCCTTGAAGGAAGCCAAGGGTTCCAAAAGGCAGAGATAATGAGTGTTCCAAATAAAAGTGGTTGTTTAAGCTTTTGGAATAGATGTGATTGTTGAGGGAGCAGAGGGAGAGGGGGGAGGTCTGCAATTGGAGGCCCCTAGTAGTGAAGCTTAAGGGGATTAAGTGAGGAAGATAAGAAACTAAGAAAAGAGAGGGCAAGCAGTAGAGCAAAATGGGAAAGCAGAAGAAAGCTACAAGGAGGGATGGGAAGCAGATAAACGCAATTAGATAGTCACTAGTAAATTGTGGGCAGCTAGGTGGCCCAGTGGATAGAGTGGCAGGCCTAGAGTCAGGGAGACCTGAGTTCATATCAGGCCTCAAACACTTATTAGCTGTGTGACCTTGGGCAAGTCACTTAACCCTGTTTGCCTCAGTTTCCTCATCTGTAAAATGGGCTGGCGAAGAGAAAGGCCAACCTCTCCAGTATCTTTGCCAAAAAAAAAAAACCCAAATGGGGTCAGGAGGAGTAGGATATGACTGAAACAACAGCAAACTAAACTTTGAGGTAGTAGTTCTTTTTTTTTTTATTTTGGAGAGGGCAATTGGGGTTAAGTGACTTCCCCAAGGTTACACAGCTACTGAAGTAGTAGTTTGAATAGAGTATGGACAGAAATGAGATGACAAGTGGTCTGTGAGTAAACAAGTAAAGGCAGTGATAGCAGAGCATTTTGTCACCAGAATTGAAAGGGAGACAAAGCCTGATAGAGTGGAGATGTACTTTGGGAAGCAGACTAGAAGAGGCAGGTCATAGGGAAAGGATCGATCTTAAAGTTCTGGGGAGAATTGGAGGAAACAGAATGTTGGTGTTGTGGGAATACAAGTAGTCTGCCCTCCACACATAACTGAGTGGCAGGGGCAGCCCTATGGAAGCCATTTAGTCTATCTTATCACCCAGCTTCTAGGCAAGTCTGACTAGAAATCATCGCAAATCCATGAGAATGAACCCCTCTTAAGGATACCCAGAAAGATTCTAGTCACCCATTTATCAAATGAGATGAAAGAGCAGTTATGGGAATGGTGGTATTAGTCTCCTGATTCTAATCCCACATTCCATGTGACCCTCCCCTCTGCCCTGGTGAGGGCCGCATAACCCCCTGGGGGACCATACATCTCAGCAGTTTGCCTTTTCTAGTAAAACTGACTCTTCCAAACCCCCAGTCATCCAAGCATGTCTCTACTGTGCCTTTTGTATTCTGTATTCTTTAGCCATGGACCCCAGACCTGGGCATGAGTCTGCCAGAGGTCTGACAAGGGCAGAAAATGAAGATAGTTCTGTCAAAGACCATAGTTCCATCCTTCCAGAACTAGGCTGCATTACAGTGGAGAAAAGATGAAGGGCTTGGTGTGACTTACCTGACTGTCCCTTATAAGCCATAGCAAACTTGAAAGGAGGCACCAGATGTGTGGTCAGGAGGGCACCGGATCTTGTATCAAAGGACATAGTTTCCACCTAATGACTGTCTGTGTGATCTCATCCAAGTTACCTCTTTGACTCAGTTTCTTCATCTGAAAAATGGGACTGATATCTATAGTACTTCCCTGACAGCATTCAGGTTAGAATGAGATTATGTATAAAATGTTGGATTTTTCTTCTTAACCTGCTTTTCGCTGTGTCCACTAGATGGGGCCAGAAACCAGCCATGAGAGAGACAAACAGGTTGGGATAGGAAGGTGTGGTGGGAAGAATTTGCAAGGGCTGGTGGATGAAGTATAATGGATTTCAATTCCCAAAGAGAAAGAAAGCTCTTAATGCCTTCTCTTCCCTGTGCCCTCTCCGCTCCCCATTGTTATCCAGGCAGTTTAGAGAACTCCCAATGAGGAAACACTTTCTATCAAGGCTGACTAATCAGCCTCTCATCTACCTGCTCCTCACAGCTCTAAGTTTTATCCAGAAGTTATGTGACTTGCCTGGGGTCACACAGACAGTATGCGTCTGTCACAGGTGGGACTTGAACCCAGGCCTTATTCATTTTGAAGCCTGTTCTCAAACCTCTAGGCTATGCTGTCTTTCATCTATGTAATATTTGGTTAAAATTAACTTGAAAAGCAACCTTATAGTGAAAGAAGATTGGAACCCTGAGTGAGTAGATATGGAAATGAGGAAGATCATGGGTCATCTGTGCACCAAAGGCCAGCAGCCAGTGGGGAGGGTGGGGGAGCTGTAGTTGCCTGTTTTCCCCTGAAGCTTTCTTTGTGCAGGGGTTTCCCAGAGTCACTTTGGCTGCCCACTTCCTTCAGCATTGATGACTACTGCTAATCCACAGCCTAGAGCAGCTAAGTGGTTCGGTGGATAGAGCCTAGAGTCAGGAACACCTGACTTAAAATCCAGCCTCAGATACCAACTAGCTAGGTGACCTTGGTCAAGTCACTTAACCACTAGCTGCCTCAGTTTGCCTGTATGTAAGCTGGAGAATAACAAGGATACCTACTTCCCCCAGACCTTGTGAGGATCAAAAATGAGGTAACACTTATAAAGTGCTTCCACATTGGCCAGCCTGTTGTAGGTACTTAACAGATGCTTGCTTATTCCTAAAGTATGGACTAATTACTAGTAAGCTTCTGTTGGCTAATAAGAAGTCTTGATTTGGGGAACGGTATGAAAGTACATAGTGTTACACAAGACTCAGATACAGTCAAATAGTACTTGAAATCCTTCTAAGAAAGTATAATCATCAGAGAACCTGAGACCTTGAAAAATTATCTAGATCAACATGTTTTCTTTTAAAGGTATCTTCATATTAGATTAGTAGGAGAGAAATTCCAGTCTTCAATTCACTCCCCTTGCTCGTCTGTGGGTAGGATTGGAGAAATGGCAATCAACAGAGAAGGTGATGTTGTGTGCCAAAGGAGCAGAAGGAAAGGCTTCCCTTTGCCCCGATCCAGTCACTGGAACTGATCTTGGAAAAGCTGTGTTAGTGCAGCGAAAAAACGAGCTGGACTTGCTATCCAGAAAGCCTCATTTCAAATTCTGTCTCTGACGTTTGCTCTCTGTGTGACTAAGGGGCAAGTCATCGAACTCCTCTGCCTAACCTTCTTCCCTCCTCTATAAAAAGGGTGTTAGAAGAATAATAGTGCCCTCCCCACTAGGTAGTTATGACACTAAAAGGACATTATGATCAGCAAGGGCTTTGCAAAGCTGTCCCAGGCCATTTGGGGACCCAGCAGCTTTCATAAAAGAGTCAGCTTGGGCAGTCATGCGAAAAGCAATAGACCTTTATGACAAGCACATTTGAGCTTACCCAAGGGAAGGCTTAAGTCCTAAGGCAATACAGTCAGGGATGGGAAGGACCAATCAAGGATATAGCTGTGAGTGGGGGCGTTCAGGGATCATAGCCAGGGCAGTTAGATACCTCTAATGGGGTGGTCTTGGGGCCATAGCAAGAGGATGAGGAAGGTCAACAAGAGGCATCTTCCACACTGGGCCCATTCAGATTGCATCAAGCTCCTAATTGAGTGGTTGGGATAGTTGGTTCCCTGGTCCTCTACATTGGGCCAATGTGATTATGCCACCTGGAAACTGTGTTTTATAGCAAGGGAAAGGGTCTCTCTGAAGCAAATCTGAGAGTTTTCTCACCTCCATTGTCACAGCTGGGTTGACACCACAGATTTGCCACTGATGCTTATGCTTTAGAAATCTCCTCACAAAAATATATCCAGAGACTTCCTAATAGGGATGTCTGGGGAGGGGGGAATGTTGGGGTTGGATCTAGTCTAGTACAGAGGCAGCCTGTCACAAACGAAGGAGTCTCATGGATCTCAGAAGGGCCTAAGAAAGTAGATATCATCTCACATTACAGCAAAATTTAAATCAACCTTGGGCCCACATGATCCCTTTTATTCATTGAATTGTTTACATCTAGACCCACGGTGGTGATGATTTGGGTAGAGAGACTCAAAGCAGTTTTTGATGCCCCTAGCACACGTAAGAAGCTGGCTGACCTTCTCCAGTATTAGGAGTCTTGGAGAGCACACACTTATGATAGGACAGCAGTCCATTAACAGGATCGCCTCCACTCTCAGCTCACTTAACTTCCACTGTCACTGACAGTTTGAGTTCCTATAGAGTAGCTAACTACTAGTCCCTTCAGGGCTCTTAAGGGTAACTCTCACAGATGGTAGCTTCATGTATCTATAACTCATGACCTGCCATCTAAGGTGATCCCCAATGTCACTTAACTAGTTGTGACATCAATTGGCTTTTGCAAACGAATATTTACTGAGAATGTATAGCAAGGACAAATGACAAGAACATCCTCCTGCCCTTTGACTGAGGAACACACTCCCTTTTCACACACAGCATCCCTGAAGAGAATGGGATCAGATGGAAAGTAGTTGGTACAAAAATTTTTCCTCCAACTAAGGAACACACTTTTCCCTCTGTACCCAGAGGTCATGAAGGAAAGAGTAGGCATGGAATTAAAGTATCATCAGGAAATACATGAGTTCAAGGAGGACCTCATGACTACTGGATCTCGGAGTCCTTTTCTCCCTTTGTGGAATCCTCACCACCTTCATTTTAGAGTGTTTCTTTGGCAGTGGACAAGTTGTTCCTTTGCTCAGTTGGACCGGCTTCTTGAAGGGCACAATGTCTCAGCTTGTGTCAGGCAGATTGCTTTTATGCTGTGCTACTGGCTAAGGTGGTCCCTGCTACCAACTTGGTCACAGAGGGAACCTTTGACATCCCTTCTGAACTTTCAGAGCTGTTAAGGTTGTAACCTGATCAATTCTATCTTCAAATAATCATTCACCTCACATTAGGAAAGAATAAACACCAGAGGAGCTGGCACCATGCTCTCAGGGACACATGGCAGCCAGGTGGGGGGATAAAGGAGAGGGGAGATAAAGCCTTTTCTGCTTCAGAAGTCTTCTTTACTCCAAGGTCTCCACAAAAGAGAGTGAAGGAGAGTCTTGAAAGACTTTTAATCTGCACTCATTTCTGTCTCAGCCTCTACAGAGTTATCCTTTGTGGCAACTTGGCCAACAGGAAGGTTTTCAGCATTATGTAGTACTAACCCTGAGTCATCACGGCCAAAGATGGCTTTGGAAGTTCCATGTTGTGCACTGGCAATAAGCAGAGAATGTGTAGATCACTAGGAGGGGCAAATTGGAGCATGCTCCCAAGTTGGGTCTCTCATTTGACAGATCTCCTCCTTATTATAGTATATACAATAATACAATTTTACCATGAAAGGAGGGAGAAGTGGGGTGGGGGAGTGGGAAGCCATATTGACCAAGATGAAGGCCAGACCAAAAACAAAGGGGAGGGTCATATTCCTGTGCACATCCAGAGTGTTCTCTAGCCCTTTCTTCCCCCAAACAAGTTACAACTCTTTGCATTTGCTGCTACAAATCAACCTTGTGTCAACACTTCTAATCAAAGGATTTACTGAGCCTCCCTCATTAAGTAGGTCAAGTTGTGCTTCAGGCCAGGCCTGGTTGCATACACAGCTTTGCTGGAAAGTGAAAAATAGAACTGGAAGTGAAGAGAGGTGGAGTTTGTGCCTTGAAACAGGGGTCAGGGCTAGGTAGGGGCAGTTTCCTCTCCCGCCTCAAGTTTTGGCTACTTTTGTCCATGCCCCACAGGTTTTTCAAAAGCACAGATCTGGCTAGGTCACAACTTCTAGTGGGTCCCTGTTACCTCTAGGATCTCATATAAACTTACCTTTTTAACATTTAAAGCTCTTCACAAACTGGCCCCAATCATCCTCACTGCCCCTATTCCACATCACTCCCCTTCATTCACACTCTGGCCAAACCAAACTGGACACCTTATTCTTCTTCATACATGACTCTCTAATTCCTGTTTCTCTGCCTTTGAATGGGCTAGCCCACATTGCTGGAATGCTCTTCCTTCTCAACCTCCACTTCTTAGAATACCAGGTTTTCTTCTTTTTCTTTCAAATGCCACCTTCTACAAGAAGCTTTTCCCGATTCCTCCAATTTCGAGTATCCCCTAAAGCACCTTTATCTATTTTGTATATGTACATGTTGTTTGCCCATTCTGAACTGTAAGCTTCTTGAGGTCAAAAGACTATTTCACTTCTTGTCATTGTACAGTGCCTAGCAAAGAGTAGGTGTTTATGTGGCCAAACCTATGACTCCATTGGTCCAGGGAACTGACAATGAGGAAACTCCCTTTACCAATGTAGCTCTAAAACTGTTAGACAATTTCTAGTCTCAAACTAGAAAGCATAAATTTTCCTCTAGACACTAATAAAACATGGAGCAAAAATGGCCCAGTAGACACCAAAACAAAAATAAAAAACTTTTGATTGCCGAGAACACTGAGGGTTTCAATGATTTGCCCAGGGTCACACAGCCTCTGTGTAGCAGAAATGAGACATGAACACATATTTCTACCTGATTCTACCTAAGATGCTTCGCTTCTATACAAATATTAGCTATCTTATCTATACATACATTTATGGGAGGCAGCAGGCAATAATGGAAAGATCACTGGACTTAGATTCAGTGCCATGTTCAAGCCGTTGCCCCAGAACTAATTATAGGACCTTGGACAGATAACCCCAAATGAGGAGGGTGGGGCAGTATCCCTACATTCTTTACCCTCTCCATATCCATGACTATCTATGAAATACCATCTTAGAATAGCTGTTAGTTTACAAACAGTGACAACAACAAAAAGAAACACTCTTTGCAGAAGTCAAGCCTATAACTCAATAGACAACAGAAGCAAAGAAAAAGAAATTTGCCTCCAAACACATGGGGTGGCCCATGCCCTTTGCCCCAGCCCATAGCAGAAGAATTCCAATTCCTCATATGTCTCCATTGATATGGAAGATGTTGTGACCTAGATCACACATCTAGGGATGGAAGGGACCTTAACAGCCTTCTGGTCCAACTCCCTGAGAGGCCTAGAGAAAAAAAAAGCAACTGGCCCCATGTAGGTCATAAACTTCACAGCAATTCTGACTCCAGGATCAGTACCCTTTCCATGCTCTCTTCAGTCTCAAAAGCTGATTTCCTTTTGAGTCTGTGAATTTCAGCTGAAGTTTTGCAAAGGGCCCTTGTGAGTTCTTATCCTGAGAAATCCAAGGATAACCAGGGATGGATACAAAACCAGGTTTCACTGGATAAATGGCAGGAGTCTTCCCTCTTCCCCAGACACAGAGTGGTCAACACACTTTTCAAGGATCTGGAGTTTAGATGCCCAAACTCTCCCTTCTGATGAGCATCCTGCAGAATCGGTGACATCTGAAGGGTAAGAGGTGCTGCTGCTGGGCAGGCTTGGAGGGTCCAAGGTCTAGGGTTGGGGTCCCCACTTGAACCAATCACTCTACACACCTTTGAGGTCCCTGTATTCTTGAGATACTCAGTACGTATCACCTAGCCAGTGAGGTGGGATGTAGCTACATCACTATTTGGAGCTGGAGAAAACAGTAGGACAAAGGGACTTGGCATGGGGCAGAGGTTCCAATCGGAACCAATCAGAAGCCAAGGAGGCTCAGACAAGGCAAAGATGAAGGGAGGGTGGAGAAGAGAGTCAAAGGCATGAATTTCATGCCTAAGATTCTTTGTTTCTTTACTGTAGACACTATAAAATATTTGGGAGTCTACCTGCCAAGACAAACCCAGGGCCTATATGAACATAATTATGAAACACTTTTCATGCAAATAAAGTCATATCTAGATAAATGGAAAAATATCAGTTGCTCATGGTTAGGCTGAGCTAATATAATAAAAATGACAATTAATCTATCTATTCAGTGCCATACCAATTGAACTACCAAAAAATTATTTTACAGAGCTGGAAAAATAATAACAAAATTCATCTGGAAGAACAAGAGGTCTAGAATATCTAAGGTATTGATTAAAAGAAATGCTAGATAAGGTGACCTAGCCATACCAGATATTAAACTGTACTATAGAGCAGCAGTCATCAAAACTACCTGGTACTGGCTAAGAAACAGAGTTGTGGATCAGTGGAATGGGATAGGAACACAAGATGGAGAAGTCAACAACTATAGCAATCTACTCTTTGATAAACCCAAAGAGGCCAGCTTCTGGGCTAATAATTCACTATTTCACAAAAAACTGTTGGGAAAATTGGAAAATGGGCAGAAACTGGGCATAGACCAATATCTTACACCACATACCAAAATAATGTCAAAATGGGTTCATGATTTAGGAGTAAAGGCTGACACTACAAGTAATTTGGGAGAGCAAGGAATAGTTTACTGATCAGATTTATGAAAAATAAAAGAATTCATGACACAACAAGAGATAGAGAGCATTACAAAATGCAAAATGGATAATTTTGATTATGTTAAATTGAAATGTTTTTGTACAAAAAAAGCCAATGCAACAAAAATTAGGAGGGAAGCAGAAAATTGGGAGAAAATCTTTACAATTAGTGTCTCTGATAAAGGCCTCATTTCTAAAATATACAGGGAACTGAGCCAAATGTATAGGAATACAAGTCATTCCCCAATTGAGAAATGGTCAAAGGATATGAACAGGTAGTTTTCAGAGGGAGAAATTAAAGATATCTATAGGCATATGAAAAAATGCTCAAAATCACTACTGATTAGAGAAATGCAAATCAAAACAACTCTTAGATACCACTTCTGTCCTGTCAGATTGGCTAAAATGACAAAACAGGAAAATGATAAATGCTGGAGAGGATTGGGAAAATGTGAACATTGTTACATTGCTGGTGGAGTTGTGAGCTGATCCAGCCATTTTGGACAGCAATTTGGAACTATGCCCAAAGGGCTATAAAAATGTTCATACCCTTTGACCCAGCAATACCACTTCTAGGGTTGTATCCCAAAAAAATTGCACAAGTGGGAAAAGGACCCACATGTGCAAAAATATTTATAGTGGCTCTTCTTGTGGTATCTAAGAACCGGAAATCAAAGGGATGCCCATCAATTGGGGAATGGCTGAACAGGCTGTGGTATATGAAGGTAATGGAATACTATTGTGCTATAAGAAATGGGGATGATACGGACTTCATAACAACCTGGAAAAACCTACACGACAATGCTGAGCGAGCAGAGCAGAGCCAGGAGAACATTATACACAACCACAGATACATGGATTCTATGATGACCAATCCTGACAGACTTCACTCTTCTCAGCAACACAAGGTACAAAGACAACTCCAAAGAACCCACAATGGAGAATGCTATCTACATCCAGAGAAAGAACTATGAAGTATCAATGCAGATTGAGGCACACTTCATGCTAGCCTTTCCCCCCCCCTTTTTTTTTTCGTTTTCTCTCTTTTGTTTTTGTTTTTGGGTTGGGTGGTTTTTTTTTTGGTCCTGTTTCTTCTTCCGCATGATTCATTTCATTGATCACAGTTCTTCTCCATAACTTGACTAGTGTGTAAATTAATTCAACGCGAAGTTATACGCGGAAGCTATAAGGGATTCCATGCCGTCTTGGGGAGGGAGGGGGGGAGGGAAGAAAATCTGAAACTCAAAATTATGTAGACCTGAATATTGTAAACTAAAAATAAAAAAAGGAAAAAATTTCAAAAAAAAAGATACTTCGTTTCTGAGGTCCACTTGGAGCCCTGGCAACATTGTCATGTCAACAATTAGATCAGCAACTTCTCCTTCCCTGTCGATCCCCACTGAGGGCACCCTGGGCATAAAAGGAGATGGGGCATTTCTAAATGAGGAGAGAAACAGGTAGGCCCAAGTCATGGCCATAGGAAGTGGGAATATGAGGTCAGGAGCAGCACCCCTCTTTACCATCACTGAGACAGGTAATATGGCAGCAAGGGTGGCATAAGCTGGACCAAGAGAAGAAGACACACCTGGTTCTTCTGTCCTCCTGAGAGTGTCAGGGCATGGAGTTAACTTGTATATATCTAGGAGATCCGTGTGAGGGGCATGGCCGTCCAAGGCCCCATACAATCTCAGATGAGGCTATGAGATTATCTCTAGACCAGTCTCACTTTACCACTTGCCCCCCACCTTCCTGTTGCTGTCTATGGCCTCTACCATTTTAGTCAAAGACCAAGATCTATTTCCTACTCCTATGAAATAGAGACTTAGATGGATTCTCATTGCCCTGGGCACGGTATCCTGCTCAAACGTTCCTCCACAGACAGCTGAGTAAGACCCAGAAGTATTCCTGCCAAGGCAAGGGAGGCTTCCACCTACCCCTCAATGGTTCCATCCCATCAAGATCTTACCCCCACTACCAGCAACAGATCATCCCTCATTAAATTCCTCTTGACTCATGATGCAGGACCGTGTTCCTTATAAATTTTCTCTTACAGGTCTGAACCTTGGAGGTATATGCTCATTGTAAGTAATCTCACTGGAAAATCCCATCTTTCTGGCACTTTTTCTTAATCATCTAACTTTCCTTTCCCTGGTCCTGTTTCTCTGACTCCATGACACATCCAACCCCAACTGGGGCCACAAATCCCATGACACCTCTCTGACAATGGGAAAATCTGAACATGGGAAGAAATTGTTCTGAAGCAACAATGGGGAAAAGGAATCTGGCTTTGATGCAGATGCTTTTCAAAATGAAGGGTGTCACCTACCAATTAGGCCCTTCATTCAGTCTTCTCCTGTCCCTCTGCAAAGGACCAAGGCAGCCTAGCCACTGAGCTGGACACACCCACGATCTCCCACTGCCCACCCTCAAAAATGTGCAAGTTGTAGAGACCACAGAAAAAGTCAGAAGGCAAGGCTCTATTGCCTAAGGGATGCTTTATTAAGGACAGCCTGAGGCACCCAGGTTCTCTCTCTGAGATAGGGTCAAATCATTGGGGTAAAGTTGGGTGAGGCTGGCTGAGTTCAATGTCTCTATCAGACCGCGGTGGCCAACCCCACACGGTTGTTAGCCCTGTCAAAGACGCTGTAGTATTGTCGGATGAAGACATCTCCCAGGATCCACAGTTCGTCACTGCCATCACTCTCAAAGCCACTGGAACACTGTCCATCCTCCTAGGGAAGACCAAAGCAGAGCATCAGTGCAGGTGACTCCCGCCTCATTCCAACAATAACTAAGGCCTTGTGCAGTCACAAGGGATTCTTCCCCCACTACCCTAATCCTTCATATCCATCACCATAGTGATAACTCTAGGCAAAGTAGGGCATTACCATCCTCTTTAAGATGAAACCCAGAAACAGAGAAATTCATGAAAGAAGAGCTTGGACTAGAACAAGGCATCCAGGCTCCCAGTTAACTGATTCATCAAATCACTTAATATCATTAGTGATGGTATGGCATAAAAATGGAAGGCCTTATGCCTGGGGTTATTGTAAGCCCTGAATTTTCCACCAACTATATGTGTGACTTTGTGTTAGTTGCTTCCCCTGATTCTCAGTGTCCCGGTCTTTAAAGCAGAATTACTAACAGCTATCTTAGAGAATTTTTGTAAAGATAAAATTACATACTCTAGGTAAAAGCTGTTTGTAAACTCTGCAGGGCTATCCAAATATAAAGTCATATTGTCTGTCTGATCCTACTCAACTCTCTCTTGTCTAGCCTGCTCATTCTTAGCTCTGATCAAGGCTAGCTTGATCAGCTGACCAGCGGAGGAGAGCCTGGGAGGCCCAAGGCTGGGATGTCCTGTTAGCATGTTGGCTACTGAGTCATGCTAATGTTGAATATAACATTTTGCCTTGAGCCTGATAGCATGATGAGGGAATGGGATGAGAGCCTCCAGAAAACCACAGACTTTCAAAGGGCAATCTAGGCAAAGGTGGAGTGGGGCAGAAGGGAAAGCTAAGCAATGTGCAGAAGTTTAAGTATCGAGTTCAAATCCTGCCCCTCGTGGTGGCCTCAGGAACAAGGCTTCCTAAATCCTTCCCCATGGTTCCCAGGCCTAGGCTGCCTTTAGAGTAGTGATAGGACTGCTCACATTTCTGCAACACTGTAAGGTTTACAAAGCACTTTCCCCACAACAAAATCATCAAGTAGAGAGTGTCACTACCACCTCATTTCACAGATGACATAACTAAAGCTCAGGGGGTACAAAGGACTAGCCCAAACAACACCCAAAGTGGCAGAGTCAGGACTAGACCTCAGACCAGATTTCCAAATTCAGTGCAGGTTCTACAATTCCATACCACAAAGGCAAGAAACATCTTGTCCATGCAGGTGGCTCACTAATCCTACTGGAGCAGCCTGTGTCCAAGCCACCTTCTGGTGACCAATCTCCCAGAGTTCCCACCCTTCCCTGAGAACTTTCTCCCCACAAGATTCCTACCTCATAGATGTAGGCTGAGGGAGGCAGAGGGAACTCCCTGCCATTGATGTGAATCACAACTGTAGGCATGGAGCTCAGCTTTTTGCAACTGATGTAATCCTGAAAAAAGACCAAGAGGATTTTCAGAGAGAGAGAGAGAAGATATTCAGCCCTCCTTCCCACCAGAGCAGAAGAAAAGGGGAGCCTGGGGTGGAAGGAAAGCCTGCAGAAACACCTGGAGCCAACAAAGTCTGTCCAGGGTTTCCCACTCATCTGGAAGTGAGGGTGTGATCAGTGTGAGTCATAAAGAAAATCCCCCTGCTACCTCCAGGCAATGGTCCAACTTCTGGACAAGGACCCCTGGGAAGGGGCAAAGCCAGCTAGAAACTCCAGCTCAGGACAAAGAGCCGTGAGCAGTAAAACGATTTACTGTGGCATTTGGAAGCAGGCAATGACATCCTCTGGGAAGGATCCTAGAAGTGCTTTCCCGATTGGGGAGCATGGAATCTTGGCTATCTTTAATGCAAATAAACTCCCCAAAATTCTTGAGGGCTCATGAAATAAGGAGGTACGGTCCTGGGCAATGCAAGGGAGCAGTGGTATGGAGGGAGGAAGGCAGGATCTTGACACAAGTTTGGTTAGCTCCTAAGCATTAAAATTTGTATTACCAAACAGAGGATCATGCTGAGATAACTTCCACTTAGCCTGTATATATCTTGTATGTACTCAGTTTTTGTATGTTGTCTCCCCCATTAGACTGTGAATTTGTGAAGGGAGGGATGTTTTTGTCTTTCTTCTTTGTATCCCCAGTGCTTAGAACAGATAGTATTTAATAAATGCTTGTTGACTGACAACTGACTTCAGAGTCCAAGATACTAAGGAGAACTGATCGCCAATAAAATCGCTCTTCTATCTGTTTTCTACACTGATAAATTTCCTCAGAACTGACTCTTCTCCAGACAGTAAAAAGCCAGTGAAGATAGCAGAAGAATCTCCAAAGGTTGAGCTGGGGGACTCACATCTCCATTAACTCCTACAGCACTCTCGATTTTGTCGATGTCTTGGCTTGGACCGACCAAGAGAGAGGTGCCAGTGTCCAAAATGACCTGGCAAGTATCATGGCAAGCCACCACCTTGTCATCAACAGTGATCCTAGGAGAAGTCAGACAAGCTGCTTAGTTCAACTTTGAATCTCATCTGCTTCTCCTATCAACATCAAGCAGTATTTGATTGTTTTTCAAACAGTACCCAAAGCTAGAGGTGAGACCCCAGAGGAGAGACAAAGGAAAGTAGTCAGCTTCCTTTACAGATTTTCCTTCCTTTGGTTAGCAACACATTTAAAGTTGGGGCTGACCCCCAGCAGGTTGATCAAGGTCTATGGGTCAGTCTCAAAGATGAACCAGCAGCCACTACCACAACTCCTTTGGAAGCAGGATGTATAGATACCACATGTTCTTAACACTGGATTATGTATCATCCCATTCTAGTCTTTATAGCTACATCTAGGGGGTGCAATGGATAGAGCACAAGACTTAGAAGACCTGAGTTCAAATCTGCTTGAACATGTACCAGCTATGTGACCCTGGGCAAGTCATTTAACCTCTGTCTGACTCAGTTTTCCCATTTGTCAAGTGGAAATAATAATAGCACCTGCTTCCTAGGGTCGTTTTGAGGATAAAACAAGATATTTGTAAAGTGCCTCGCAAACCTTAAAGTACTCTATAATTGTTAGCACTTACTATCAGGGTTTTTTTTAGCTTTAGATATTGTCTGACCTGTGGATCTTGTTTCTTATAAACTCCTTAAAGGCAAAGATCACATCTATCTACTTTTTGTCTTCTCTGTCATACCTTGTACATTGTTGGGCACATCACAGGCATTCAGAAATACTTATCAAAACATAAAAACCTACCAAGCGCTTAAATGTAAAGTTACCTATACTCAAGATGCATTAGTGAAGTACTGGTGGAACAGATGGAAGCTGTTACTCTGGACCATAGATTATTGAATTCTGGTTTGGTGATATCTTGAAGTATTTGAAAAATTCTCAAATTACTTTTAATTCACTTTGTTGAACATGTGCATGTGTGTATGTATGTGTGTGTGTGTATATATATATATATATATATATATATATATATATATATATATATATATATATATATATATATATATATATATATATATCCTCTCTGGGGATGGGCCATAAAGACTATACTTTGAGAAAGAAGAGTTCTGCGGGAGCAAAGACATTGGACAAGTGCATTCACCTCTGCGAGTCTCAGTTTCTTCATCTGTAAAATAGGAATGATAATTCCTGCCCCATCTACTTCCCAGGACTGTTGGGAGGATCACTTTCCACAGTGTATGAAAATGTGAGGAGTTAGAGTTACACAGAAAAATGACCAGAGAGAAAAGTCACTGCTCTGGGCAAAGTTAGGAAACAAAAAACTAAAGAAAGGGGGAGATTTATGGGACTAGTGGTGTCTTATAAGTGCAACCAAATTTTAAAAATTGGGGTGAAGGGGTTCTTTTTTGCCCTTGACAATGAACAACATGTAAAATCACAATTAAAATAAAAATATCTTATTCACATGTCTGTCATGTTGCCTTGAAGAGATTAAGGTAAATGCTAATAGGAAAGTCCTCCCTTTTGTGTAATAATTGTTAAACAATATAATTTATAATTACTATATATTGTAATATTATACAGTATACAACATTTGTATGGGACTTTGTGACATAAAGGGTTTTGTCATGTATGATGTCACTTGAAATTTCAACACCCCCTATAAGGCAAACTATCAGTTGTATTTTACAGATGAGGGAACTGGAGTCACACCTCTGGTAAGTGGAGGGCTGGGACTCAGATCTTCTGGTTTTCTATCCAATACACTTTCTTCTAAACTGCCATGTCCTAGGACTTTGAGTTTACCTCTCTATTCGGTGGTCTAGCTAAGTGGCTTTCTTGCTGTTCCTCACATATGGCCCTCTACTTTTGCATGGTCCACATACCCTCCTTTCTCTCCTTTCCCTGACAACCTTCATTTCTTTCTCTTTTTTAATAAGTTAATTTATTTATTTTTAGTTTTCGACATTCACTTCCATAGGTTTTCAATTTTCTACCCCTCCCTCCTTTCCCCCTCCCCAAGACAGGCTGCAATCCAGTGTAGCCTGTACATATACAGTCCTATTAAACATATTTTCACATTAGTCATGTTGGAACCCTCATTTCTTTCAAGACTCAGCTTGAGCATCGCTACCTTCACAAAGCTTCTCCTCTCCCCTCCTCCTTCCCTAGCCTACTTTGTGATAATTTTCTATCTATTCTGTTAATCCTTATGTACATGTCTCCTCATAGAATGTAAACCCTCTCAGAGCAGGAAGCCTTTGTTTCCTCCGCATTTAGCACTGTATTTGTTGATTGATTCCATGGGGCCTTGAACCCGAAGATCCCGGTTTTATTCTGAGCCTAGTCAGGAGTCTCTGACCAGGAGCCTCAGATCTCTCCCTTACCTGTCCACAGTGAACTGCCAGTAGCCCTCCTCAGTGACTGGCACCCAGTGGAGGGAGCCAGTGTAGTAGGATGAGTCGATGGCCCCAAGGATGAGCATGCTGTCCTCTTTTTTGCTGAAATGAGAGAAGATCACACTGAGCTGAGCAACTCATTAGCTCAAAGTCAAAGTCATGTGTAGGACTCTAGCTTTTGGCGGTTTACAATCAGACTAGGCTGGCTCTCCAGCCTCCCATTGACCAACAAAATGGGATTTCTATTCCTCTGAGAAGCTGCATGGAGCAGTGCAGAGAGCCCTGGGATTCAAGTCAGGAAGGGGTGGTTTCATAACCTGCAGCAGACACCAAAAGTGGAAGCCTGGGGAAGTCACTGCAGCTCCAACCTCAGTGCCCTCATCTATAAAATGAGGGGACTGGCCCTAATGGTCTCTAAACAGCTCTAAATCTAGGATGCTATGACTCTGGAGTTATTAACATTCTCTAGTACCCTCACCCAGGGCTTTGTAATCCAAAGCTATTTTATTAGAATGTCAGAGCATGGAGGAGCAGAAGTGTATATGTGCATGGAGTTTATTGAGTCACATGTCTTTCTCACTTACACACAGAAATTCAATTGGACATAACATTTGCAATTTGAAGCTGTTTCCTTCAAGCTACCTACCTCACTCTTCAGCCCCAACCCTTGGGGATGCCCAATTCTATCCGCTGGGTTCTAGGCATGATCTCTCATTTTCAGATTGTAGGTGTACCCTCCACATGCCCTTGAACACCAATATGGAAGCTCTAAATTCCCCTGGGATCTATCTCACACCCAGGAGTATGCTCATAAATATCTAAAAACTGAGTCTCCAAAAGAAAAAAAGAGAGACACACACACTTTTAAATTCAATCTGCATTTTTAACATTTTTCCAACACTTTCTCAAATCTAAACAATCGTCTGAGCTCTGATTTGTAGCATTTGCTGATTTCTGAGGTGTAAAAGCCCACACGGAATATTTTACAATCAGCTCTCTAAAGTTAATCAGAGGTGCTTCTAGCACACCCCTGAGTTCATATCTCTCCAGCAAGGCTCTCTTCCCTAGGTCCTTTTCCAGGAAAAAGTCCCTCCAGCAGGGAGGCTTGTTCCCTTATCTTGGGCCTTTTGGGCTGAGAATTTATTTTTTTCTGGCTGCCCACTGTGGACCTTCAGCCTACATCAAATCATTTCTGTTTCTACTTTTCTTTCTCTCCACCCCTGGCTACCACATGAATTCCAGTTATACTGGTGTATACTGTACATTCCTAAAGTTTAACTTTGTGTGTATGAAAACCTCTCCATATATAGGGGAGAAGGGAATGGTACTCTAACTGCTGCATTGTTTACTGAATGCTCAGAAATTCCCAAGTTCTTTCATGTTGTATTCTTCCAGCTTCCCCTGCTACTCTCTTTAATCTGTAACCTTATTCACACCATTCTCCTGAGAATGGTGGGTCCTGGTCCATCCCTATTCATGTTAATTTTCTTCATCATCAACAGAATTTTCATCACCAACAACAAATGTTTAATGAACACTTTTTTATAAGTATGGCTCAATGTTAAGGATACTGGTGGAGATGTTATTTCCTTCTAGAAATGGAAACTGACCACTCACTGAATGTCAGAAGTCTGATACATTTCTTCCACTATGGTTTGCACTTTCCATGTATGGTCTTATAACTATGTGGCAACTCTCCCCAAACTGCTAGGTGTTCCCAAAGGGAATAGAAGGAGGGGATCCAAAATGACAATGAGGGGGGACCCCCTAAAATCCTGGTTAAAGATTCACATCAAATCAACTACATCTGACCCCATCCCAAAGCATCACTTACTTGCTCAGATAAACAGAGAAGAGGTCCCGAGCAACCAAGTGCTTGTGCATCATGTTGTCAAAGACAGGGGTGGCGTCGTCCGAAGATATGGAGGGGTAGCCCAATCCTAAGATCCCATCAAATTCAGCATAGACAAAGAAGTAGCCAGGCTCCTCAGTGCTCAGGCCAAAGATCTGGTCACGGTCCACAATATCAGAGACCTAAATGGGGACAGAAGGCAATCACTCTGGGTCTGTCCCACATCCATCACCCAAGAGAAGATCCTGGTCTGCAGTTAGCCCCAGTGAGGGTAGAGGGAGCAGAGTTTGTGTCGAAATTTGTAACTCTGCTAGGACCACTACAGAGGCCGAAAGAAAACATGGGCACTTTGATAGCCCTGAAGAGAGTGAAACAGTGGCCTGATGATCCTGGAAGCCTACCTGGTTACCTAGCATGCTGGGGACTTGCCCAGACAGGGCATCACAGACTCAGGAGACAGTGGTGGGCCCAGCTCAGCTAAATTCTCCTTCCTAATGCCTCTTCTGTTGACCTTTTGTAGGAACATTAAAGACTTGGAGAACAAGAAAGGGATGAATTGAAAGGGGAGGAGAAGGAGAGGGAAGACCAGTATGTTTGCACAAGGCAAGGCCTGCTGTTCTTAGCATAGAGAGAGGGAGGTGCCTAGCAGGAGGGAGGGACAAGGGAGGCAGGGAAGGGCCAAGTTGTCCTGGAACTAGTACCAATCAACAGGGCCTGATCACATTGCCACCCCAAACTACTGTCCATCCCCACCTTCTCCCTCCTCCACCCCTGCCAGTCTCAGCTTCCTCTGGCCAAATGAGGCTTTCAAGGAGGAGACACAATATCTAGGGTGTCTATCCCCAGCTTTCCCAGGTAGGTGATAAAGGAGGAGCTGAAGCTGCTGTAATTCAATATGACAACAGGCATAGGGTTGTTTTTTTATCCTACACCTAAAGTAGCAAAGAAAAAAGGCAAATTGCTCCAGACTGCAAAGGAAGTAGGACACTCAGAAAAGGGAAATTCACATTTCAAAGCCATTTAGGAGCAGATCCTATACAGACCAGCATGGCCCTGGATGCTTCAGAAACTAGCTCAAGGTCCCAACTTATTGGTAACTTACTGAGGAGAAGCTCTGGGCTTTCTTTGCTTATGCTTTGCCTACATGGGATTCCCATGAGGTCAGGTGTATCAGTATCTCCACCCAGTCAAAGCCAGAAGATCAGGCTAGTAAGGTCAGAAAATGAGGAGCTTTTTGTGGGGTACAAATTAAACTGGATGTGAGCAGATAACCATTCAGCTGGATGCAAGAGGGAAATCTCTGAGTTCAAGGTGACAAATATGAGATTGAGTGGTTGAAGAAAGGCTCCACTTGATAGAATTCCAAAGGCTTTCTAGTCCAACCCATGCTTGGTCGAAAGGGCCACCACCGACATCAGTGGACAATCATCCAGCCTTCGCTTAAAAATCTCTCAAAAGAGGTAACATGCAACCTCCTTCTGCAGCCAGTTCTGCCTTGGGATAGTTGTAGTCCTTAAGAAATGTTTCCCTTCATCGAGGTAAAATCTGCTTTGCTAAAACGTCTAGCCACTGCTCCTAGTTCTACTCCCAGGTATATCCATTCCAGGAGGGCAAAGAAAGACAGCTACCTCTCCTGAAAGGCTTGAGACATTTATCTCCCTGAGAAAAAAAAGGTTTTCCCATAGCCTCCATGATTTTAAAAGACTGTCTGCTCTCAACTCTGTTTGCTTGCCCTCATGGAATCATACGGAATGTGCAAAGACTGAACATGTATAAAGCAGACTGGAGATAGGAAAAGAATGAAAGTGGAACTCCCCTATTATATCTCCATTTGACTGGTGAAAAGCCAAGCTCCCTAGAAGCCAGGGCATTGGATTACAGTGACAGGAGATCTGCCCTGCAGTTCACACAACTAGGAACAATCCCAATGGAAGGCTTAGCAACAGAAGAGTCCAGAAGAAGAAATTGTGGCACAAGTAAGAAATGCTAGGACTACATTCATGAAAAGATGTTTTATTTCCCAGAAAAGGTGGGAAATTAAAATAGAAAAGGCTGTGAGCAATAGGGGAACTATATGCAGAAGACAACCAAGATGGTAAACATCCTCAAGTCTGTGACATATGGGAATTGATTGAAGAAGCTGGAGATCTGAAGAAGATTTTGAAGTCTGGAGAAGAAAAGGCTTAAGGGGCACATGATAGCAGTCCTCAAGTATCTAAAAGGCTATCAATTAGAAAGAGGGACTAGACCAGGGGTGGGCCTCATATGTACCATGTGTGGCCTCAAGGCTACAGGTTTCCCACCCCTTGGACTAGACTATTTCTATTTCCCTGAGGAAAGCTACAAAGAAGCAAATTTCGGTACAAGTTAAGCAAAACTTACCATTAATCACAACTGGCCCAAAGTGGCCCATGGGGCTTCTCACCCTCCGCTACCTCCCTATAGGCATTTAGGCAAAGGCTGAGGGGTGCCTGTCAGACAGGCTATCGAAAAAGATTTCTTTGGGGGCAGGGCTTAGACCAGATGGTCATTGAGGTCCCTTCCAAATATGAAATTCTGTGATTTTGATTCTGTAAAATAGGAACAGTAGGTGGGAAAACCATAACAAAGAAGGATGAGGTAAAAGAAATTAGGGCATAAAGATATGGGGTTCCAGAGAAATCTATGTCAATGACACTAAGCAGATCTAAAGGCTGTGCAAGTCAGTGGGAATGGGGGTTTTATTGGGAAAGGAGCACCCCACAGAGCTCTGTGTGTGTTACAGTTCTGCAGGGGCCTTGGAAAATCACTCAAGGAAAGCTCACTCTGAATCCACCTCCCCCCACCCCACCACTACCACCCACAAAAAGCCTTCCCGGTGGGCAGGAACCAGACACCAAGAAAAAGTGCTTCATGCTTCCAGGAAGAAACATGCTTGGCTCAGGGACCACGCAATGGTCAGCCCTGCCAGAGAGGGGTGGGAATCCTCTGTTCAGATCATACTCACAGTGACAGTGTCATAGCCCAGGACCCCCTCCATGCTGCCAGTACCATATTCGATGGACAGAGATTCCTCAGTGCTCCGGAACGTGGAGGACTTAGACGGATTGAATCTGTGGTGGAGTTCTGAAACAACACAACCCCGAGTTCAGGGGGAGTCCTGGTGAAGCTTTATACTTCCTATTAATGTATCTGTCAGTCAAACCACAAGCATTTGTTAAGTACCTACTAAGTGCCAGGCACTGTGTTCATCTAACTGACCCTTGAAAATAAGAACTAAAAACTTATTCACTACTACAGAGCAGTTCTTTCTTCCTCCCCTCTCTCTGCTAGGTCCACAGAGAATCAAGTAAAGGAAATTATTCTTTCCTACTCCATTCAATATCCAGTTTCCCATCCCACCCACCTCTCTTCCCAATTATACAGACAAGTAGCATGAATAAGCTAGACTGGAGACTCTAAAGAAGAAGAAATCATCTATATCTGTTTTGTCTAGGGATAGTTCCAGACTCCACTCTAGACCCCTGACCAACATAGCCAGCCTAAGCCCAAGGAGAACTGGGCTACTTACCACAGGCATCACTTTGGCAGTAGACTGAGGGGACCCAGAGATTAGAGGAGCCAGTATCGAACACCACAGTGAATTCTTGGGGTGGAGTCCCAATGTGAATCTTTCCATAGTACTCAGCCTGAAGACACAAGAAGACCACATGTTGGGATGGTGATGCTCAGGTGGCATATAGTCAGAGAAAGGGACAGGATGAGAGGTTAGCTTGGATTTTATGTCTGCCAAATTTCCTGTCTTGACTTGAGCCTGAGGAGAATTAGAGATGAGGAGAGGAGAAGATGGTATCCTGAGCATCTCAGGGTCCTGGAGATGGCCTGGTGATGCTCTACAATCCAAGTACAGCAGGTCTCACACTCATATTATCTGTGCCTAAGCCTGCCTGCTTGGAACCTATCCAGGTACCAAAGTGAAAGGTTAGAAGGGGCTGACGTAGATACCAAAATGGAAGAATGGATGGTGGAAAGCAAGACTAGGGAAACAGGCTGAGGATAGGAACAGAATCACCAAGGAAGGTTCCACAATGGGGAGTGAAATAGGGGGAAGAGGAGGGCATGTTCTGGATAGGTAGAGGAGGAGGACCAGCTGTTCTCTACCTCTGCTATGAGCAGAAAAGGGAGAAATGGGTTATTCACTGCTGCAACAGAAGGGAGTGAAGTTAAGAATCAGAAAAAAAAATCCCAGGTAATCAAAAGTGTCCCTTCCTAGAAAGGGCTTCCAAGAGAGTTTTTGACATTTCTTTTTTGGGAAGCATCAATGAAGGCATCAAGGAGTCAGCACCTGAAGTGAGCCTTGAAGAAAAGACAGGATGTCTGAGATGCGGAGATGAGGAGTAAATGGATTTCAGGTAAGAAGAGTTCATGCATGTTAACAGAGGCAGAAAATAGAATATCAAATTCACAGAACGGCTAGTTTATCCAGTATGGCTGGAATATAATGTTTGTGATGGGGGCATAGTGTGTACAAAATCTGGAAAAATGGTTGAGTGAGAATGTGGAGGGCCTTCAAAGCCAGGCTGAGTTGCTAGGGAAGTTTGGAGGAGGAGGTAAGATAGTGAGTTCTGTTTTGGGCATTTTGAGTTTGAAATGTCTATGAGGCCATCCAACAGGCAGCTGATAAGGAGTAACTGGCAATTGGAAGAGAGACTTTGCTCTGTGTGCAGACTTGGGAATCCTTCCTAGACTATGCCATGACCCAGAGGGATTCTCTAATTCCCTGAGAAGTAGGGAAAAGTAGAATGGGAGGGGACCAGGAGAAGCAGCCAAAGTGTGGGTTTCAAGAGCACTTAGCCACTGGGCAAAAAGAGCCAGGAAATCAAGTGAGATAATGTATGTAAAGCGCTTTGTAAACCTTAAAGTGGTATGTAAATGGCAGCTATTATTGTCATCACTTCAATCATCTCATCATTTTTGATTAGAATAAAAGGAAAACAGGTCAGAGTCAGTCTCAATCTTGCTATAATTCCTTTGTATTCAACATAGGTTCACTAAGAGCATCTTTGATACAACTCCAGGAGCAGACAGAAGGAGAGCATCATTATCATTATTATCATTATTATTATTAACAAAGGAACTCACATCCAGGTAATTGGTCATGGGCTCATCTGCAACCTTGTCATATTTATGATGGCGCCGGTACTTGGAGCTGGGGGAATACTCATGCTTCTTCAGAAAGTCTTCCAGCAAGCCACGCTCCTTTAGCAGACTTCTTAGTGTCTTCCCTTTGATCAGCGGCACCCTTCCATAGTTGAAAAAGAGTTAGCCAAGTCCCTCTACTAGAATCAGCCAACGTTCCCCAAGAGGGTCAGCCAAACCCAAATCCTGAAGCTTCCAGGTGCAAGGGCAGTATATGGTGGTATAAGGGAAAACCATTGTAAGAGCATCAGAAGACCTACGCTGTACTCCCACCTGGGCTATTCCTAGCTATATGACCTTAGATAAGCTGTTTAAACCTCTTTGTTTAAACCTACCTCATAGGTAAAATGTGACAGTGGAACTATATTCTAGGTGATGTTTTATCTCTAAAATCTATGTTATCTAAAGATATTCTTTTACCCATCATTTTGGCCACTGTGAGAAATTAGGTACTAGATGGAAAAGTCCTTTGTTAAAACTGTGATTACCAATTAATAGTCATTTTAAAGAAAAAAATAAAATGTTAGCTACTTCTTTTGACTCTTTCTCCTTGATTTCTGTCTCAAAAGGAACTCGTGCAGAATCATCATTTTTGTATTCTTCTCTTAGCAGAGCCTGGGCCAGCTAATGGAGCTGCCATCCCATGCAAAGGCATGATCTCATAAATGAAAGGCCAGGGAATTGTGGGCAAATCCCTTTCCCTCAAACACAGCTGAAGCTAAAAGGGCCCAAAACAAGGCAATATCGTGGGAGATGCAGCCCAGTTTGAACCTGGCAATCATTCATAACCATGTTGGAGTTTCTCCTACAAAGCCAGTAACACATGGACGAGGAAGGCTTTTTCCTGGATCTCATAGCTTTTCTGATCCTCTGGTGGTTTTCTCCTTTCCTCAGCTTTTTCATTCCCTAGTTCCTCTACTACCAGTTTCCATCTGACTCGGGAAATAATCTGGAATGGGGATGGCAGCTCCATTAGCTGGCCCAGGCTCTGCTAAGACCCTTCTGGGAAATGGAATGACAAACGTGAACACCAACTCACACCAGAATGAAAGCAGCATCTGAAAGGCACTCTACAAACCACCCCAGAATGTTATTGCCTGAGCCTTTTATCTGGCTCAGATGATTTGATTAAAACATCTGGGGAGCTTTCCTCAGGGACTCCCTTTGATGAAAGCCACTGCTTCAAAGCCCTGCCTGTAGCCCACTAGTTCTAGAACCACTGGATTCAACATAAAGGAAAAGTAGTATCGAGGAAGTTTAAAAAAAAAAGAACTATGGTTTGTCTAAGACCTTCTGATCTTTTTCAGAGATCTTGCTTCCCCCTCACCCAAAGGAAGATCAGGTTTTCTGGAGCACTTGGTACCTAGCTGTGCTTCAGATTTGGTACCTGGGCACACAAAGAAGGATTCTGGATATTTATTTACAAAAGGCATGTGAGAAAGAGAATTCATTCCTCTTTGTGTCTCACCAATACACAGAAAGTTACATTTTAAGGAAGAACACACTAAAACTTAGAGTGTAGAGGCTAACAGGGAAAACTGCAGGATTTCCTATCATAGACTCCTCATCTGTTAATGAGAGGCATCAGGCAATCTCTAAGTGTCTCCTTCCCTTCTCCCTGAGGTTTCTCTCCAGCCCCAGGGGATCCATTACACTCTGAGGCATCAAGACTTACTTGACCATGCATTCTGAGAAGGCGATGATGGCAAGGAGGACCAGAAGGCACTGCATCTTGCTGCTCTGGCCAAATTCTGCAGTTGTGGAAGTGCTAGCTACTTTCTTCTCTACCCTACTCTAACCCTAGCTACCCTTCTCTACCCATTAGCTGTTTTTATAGAAGGGAAAGGACCCACTTCTGGCTAATAGGTCACAGAGATCACCCCACATTAGAGGCAATTCTGCAAATACCATTAAGATACCGCCCTCCCTCCCCCCCAACCTCCAAGACCTGCCCCACACCTGGCCCTCACACAGAAAGATAAGGAAAATAAAATGACATCAGTTCCTAGAACTTCAAAGATAGAGGGAAAATATTATTGGCCAACATGGGGAGAGGAATGTCAACTGAGGTCTCTCCAATTTGCCTTTCATGTTCTAAACAGTTCACTCCAGTGAACCTAAGTTCACCTACTTAGAAAAGGGTTGTTTGAAACACCAAATGGGTTGCAATGAGACTTGTGTCTTCCTCTACCTCAGGCCCCATGATCCTTAGGGACTTTTCTCTGTTCAGGAATCCCCCAGCTCTGCCTTAATAGTTATGTTTGGTGGGACTTGATCTGCTATTTGAAGTAGAAACTCAAGCATGGAGGATAGTGGGGATTTACCCATAAATATATGAAGTCATTTAGCCTAGCAGGAGTGACTCAAAAGGGGCTTATTCTACATAGCAAAGAACTGACATGATCCCTGTTCACAGAGGGCTTATAGCTGACATGAACACACACATGTACACACATGCATACATACACACACACACTCACGCTCTGATTCTAAGCCCATTTCAAACCCTTTCTCATCATCCCCGGGTGTTTTTTTTTCCTCTGAATAGACTGAGGATTTAGCATGGAAACATTCAGATCCGTCACATTTGCCACGGCTTGTCATTTTCCGCAGTTGTTAGAATCAAACTGTAAGCAGATCAAGAGAGAGGCAGAGAGAGAGAGACAGAGAGAGAGACCGAGAGACAGAGAGAGAGAGAGATAGAGAGAGAGAGAGGGAGGGAGATATGGAGAGAGACAGAGAGAGACAGAGAGAGAGCACATTTATTAAATTCTACTATGAGCCAGGCATTGTGCTAAGGCTTAGCAGCTAAGCACTAGGGACACAATTATAAGCAGGACAGTCCCTACCCTCATGGAGCTCAATGAGAGAAAACCACACATAAAAGGGGAAATCTGCACGGGTAGTTTGAGGAAGAAAGGAGGCAGCAGTGAAGAGGAGTACTAAGAGGGTTCTGGTATGAGAGAGGTGAAACATGAATCCTTCCAAAAATGGTGGTCTCAGGAAGGAGTCACCTCTCAGGAGAGGAAGGCCTCATGGCAGAGGATTGTCCAGGATGGCAGTTTTGAAGGGGAGGAGGAGGAGGAATCCAGAGAGCCCTGGCATGAGGGAGGGATTAGCATGGAAACCCAATGTGCCCTGAATCTCACTATCTGAACTTATGGACTGAGGATTCCTGCCTCAATACCATATTATCATCTCAAGATGACTTGTCTGAAAGCACACAGGTAGTAAGGTGGCAGAATTGAGATGTCTTCTCACCTCAAAGCCACTTCATCCTGCTGTCACCCAGACAAGAAAAGTAGACAGATTTCATGAAGAGAATCGTATACTCTGGGTTCAGTCATTTTAAACATGTTGAGAGGGGCAAAATAAGTAAGTCAGGGATTGTGAAAGCAAGTCAGAGAATGGTGTGGCCTTGATCTTGGAATAAATGGTGCGGTATAAGATAAAGAGGAAAATTATGGGGATCTGGCAGGCAAGTCAGGAAGGAATAGAGATCTATGTGCATGGACACTTTGGACAAAGACTGAGGGCTAATAGAAGAATATAGGTGTGGGATGAGACAGCACTGACTCTACTGACAGTCTTGGGAGTGGGGCAGAAGAGGATGAAAACACAGAGATGAGGCAGAGGGTTCTGCTCTGTTAAGGCAATCAGTAAATGAGAAGCTCTTCCCCCTCCCTCCCCATTTGAATAGGCTTCAGGTGAGGCTCCAGGTGGGGCCCATGAAGGGAGGTCTGATTATATCTTAGCTCCCAAGTAGGCCCAAAACCCTTAGCTACTGGTGCTGGGCAGATGTGGGCATGAGGCCCCCAGGGTCCTGGGGGGAGTTGTTGGGACCAGAGTCAATAGTGGGAGCCTGGGTTCTGGTCCTTCAGATGGGGTTCTAGCTGATTGGATGATGGCTAACAACTGTATAAAAAGAGAGGACACAGCTTGGAGATTGAGACTTGGTGGGGGCAGGAGTGGCAGTGGCAGAGGGGGAGGGGGGCTGCGGTAGCTGAAGCAGAAGCCAAAGCCGAAGAACCTGAAGCAGCAGGAGCTACTGAGGCCGACTTATTGGGCCTGGAAGCTTTTGGCCAGGATATCAAATTGAGAACACTGGTCCATGGGTCTGCTACTTTGGAGCTAGAATATATGCTTTAATTCTTCTGCCTTCTACTTAGAGAATTCCTTATATCCTGCAGTTCTAAACCATTCAGGCATATTTATGATTTTCTTTGAAATCATGAATTCTGCCTTTATGTTATCGGCTCATGAAGGCCTTGGAGAACAAGGCCAAAGCCTTTACATTGGATTCCAAGAGCAACAAGGATCTACAGGAAGGCCAATTCTGTTGGAGTTAAATGGCTATTGACTCATTGATTAAATGAGGAGGAAACCTGGGTCAGACCCTCCAGTGCCAGGGCCTGGTTGTTTCTTGTAGGATCTGCAATGCCCCTTCTAGAATCTGACTCCCCTCCCCCACCCCCCAGCTCACAGCAGGCCAGGCAGACTCCTCTGATTCTCAGACACCACAAGGCCACTCTACTGAGAAAATGCAAAATGCCTGCCAACTGCTTGGGAAAACCCCAAGTTCTGATTCCAGCAGCCCTCTGGGATGGGATGAGATCTCAGATTTTGAGCTGGGGAGAAACCTTAAGGATACTCCTAACCCTTCATTTTACAGAAAAGGAAATTAAAACATGAAGTGACTTGACTAAGGTCACACAGGAAGTACATGGTTCAGTGAGAATATGCACTCTGACTCCAGATAGCAACAACAACACAGAAGAATTTACATACTTTATTTATTCCTCACAACAAATCTGTAAAGTAAAATACAAGGAATCATCATTTACAGATGCTGAAATTGAGAGTCAAAATCCCTAAGTGACTTGCCCATGGTCACACAACTAATAAATATAAGAGGTGGGATGTAAACCTGGGTTTCTTCTGACTCCAAGGCCAACACCTTTTTCACTAAACCATATTGTTTCTCTAGGAAGCTCTGGTACAGAGAAATTAAGTAATTTGTCCCATCCAGTCAGTGGTAGTGTTAGGCTTAAGAGCCAGATCTCCTAAGTATGCCACACTCCCTCTGCCTCTCCTGGTCCTACCCTACCCCATCACCTTACTCATCCACTACTTTTATTCTGTATATACCAGGGAGTGGAGAAGTAAAAGAAAGGAGAAAGCAGGGGATAATAAATCTCCATAAAAAGCTGAATTGGGCTTTTCTTTCTTTTAGGGAATTGCCTCTAAAGAAGCCATAACCTGTATCTCCTAACATGACCCTATCTTTGTATAGTACTTTTCCTCACACAATATTATTTCATCACCCGAACCCTTTTGCAAAGTAGGTAGAGAAGCTATCATCCTTATTGCACAGATGGGGAAACTGAGGCACAGATTATATAATTCACCCAAAGTCACATAGCAAGTCAGTGGTTAAGTACAATTAGAAATAATGTTACCCAACTGTACATACTCCCACTGCACGCAACCCCAGCATACCACTGGGATTTCATAAACAATCATAACAAATAATAATAATGCCCAACACTTCCATAATAATAATAAATCAATAAGCATTTAAGCACCTACTATTTGTCAAGCACTGGGGAAACAAATACAATCCATGAAACAATCTGTACACAGAAGAAACTGACATTCTAGTATGAAAGAATAGATATAAAGAGAAGAGATGCAAATAAATGAACATTAATTCAATATAGAGTGATTTGGGGAGGGAAGGTACTAGCAGTCAGGGGAATCAGTAAAGGCTTCATGTAGAAAGGGGTACATTTACTGAGACTTGATGGAAGGAGTGATTCCACTAGGCAGAAATAAGGGTCAGACAGAACAGTGTCAAAATTTCTAATGGTGGGCCTCAAGGTGTGACCACTCCTATGCGTAGATGACACAGAGTGAAGGAGTAGATCATGGGATTTCAGAAGGCCAAGAAATTGCAACATTAAAGAGTCTGAGGGAACATTAATGTGGATGTTGTAGTCCTCTAGTATAAAAGACAAGAGTTGGGAAACAAAGAAAAATGAGCAAAGGAGGGAGAATGACTGGGGGTTGGTATATAGCAGCCACCATTCTAACAAATGTTTCCATAGCACTTTTAGGTTTATAAGCCATTTTGTTTACATTATCTCATTTGACCTTGTCAAGAAACCCATGAAATAGGTACAAGTGTTATACAGTAATCTCTATTTAATAAAGGAGAAAATTGAAAAAAGTTACTTCAGCTAGATGGTAAATGCTAGACTATACCTCTGGGTCTCTCCTGAATTGGACCCAAGCTTCTGGTTCCAGGTAAAAACTAAATTAATCCACAATGGGTGCAAAGGGAAAAGATGTGCTCCTTTGTGATCCATCAATAATGGCCTGACTTGTGCAAGATGCAAACACCCTCTTGCTGATTGACTCTGGATGTCAAATTTGATTCCTTCCCCTGCTGGAAGGTGATTTCCAAACCCAAGGGCCAAAAATTACTTAGCCTGGTTGTGCTGTGTTTTTCCACGAGATCAGGAACACTATAAGAGCCAAACTGTCAGAGGTCATCAGATCAGCTTATTAGCCACAAAACACTTTTTAAAAAGCTGATAATATTTAATCATTGCTTATTTAACTACAGTATACGAATGTTTTGCTAAGAGTGTACCAACTGGGTTCTGTAAGAAAGCCCTTGCATCACTTTGAACAGTAGCCCCAGAAGGGAATACCCACACCCATGCAATGTTAGCACCTTCACTGGGGAATGAAATGAATTACTGGTGAAGTTGACTATCTCTAGCTACATGAAAATGTTACCTTGTCCACTTATTAGAGAGCCTAGGGGAACTAGGCTATTTTCTGTAGGGCAGGAGGGGAAGGAGTCACCTCTGGAAGGGCAGAGATCTGGAGACCAAGAAAGAACAAGGTAGCACAGGTTTCCTGCGAATTCATAAAAAACCTCTACACCCATTTTTCTTTCTTCCCAATGAATGACCCCTTTTCTAGCTTTGAAGGCTTATCCCCCAAGCTTCAAAAAGTCACTATCAGCAGTTAGCCTCAAATATTTAAGTAAAAAACACTGGGTGTTTCCTTTATACTTATTTACTACCCCCAGACTCAGATAAGGATTTTGGCTTTGTTCCAAAGACTCTGGACCCCAACAAGGTCATGAGAAAGGATAACAAGTCTTACCTCCTAGCAGTATTGAGCTATTAAAGAGGGAGTAGGAGAGAAACTACCTTGGGATAATAGGGCATTAGCCCCAAGGGTAAATGGGGGAACTTTTTACCCTAGAGACAGTTAAGTGGAGCAGTAGGTACAGCCCTCAATCTGGACTCAGGAAGACTTGAATTCAAATCTAACCTCAGATACCTACTAGCTGTATGAACCTGGGATCACTTAACCCCTGTCTGCCTCCTCTGTAACATGGAGATAATACTAGTATCTAACTCCCAGGGTTGTTGTGAAAATCAGGTGAGATAATATTCAAAAAGTGCTTTGCAAATCTGAAAGCACTATATGAATGCAAGATATTATTATAATCATATTTAACTCAATTGTATTTTTTGGTATTTGTTTTTTTATGTTTATTTTGTATACAATTATATAGCCCTGGCTCGGTGTGATAGTTAGTAATACTATCTGCAGATGTGTCCAGGGAGGGATAACCTCCACCTTCTAAGGCAGCCTTTGATACTCTTGTACAGCTCTAATTTTTAGGAAATTTTTCCCATGAGCAATGTAAAATCTGCCTCTTTATAACTTCCAGTCATTGTTCCTAATTCTATTCTTCTGGGGCCAAACTGAACAAATTTAATCCCCATTTCATGTGATAACCTTTCAAATGCTAGAAGAAAGCTATCATGTAGCTGCCCAAAACTTCTCTTCTCCAGGTCAACAATGTCCAGCTCTTTCAACCAATTCTCATACATCTGGGACTTGAGAGCTGTCTTCCTTCCTGCAATTTCCAATAGACACACTACAACTTATAAATGCCCTTCTAAAAATGTGGTGTCCCTAACTGAACACTATACACTGGGTATGGTCTGACTGGAGTAGAGTACAGAGACATTCATTCCACAGAGATATACCCATCTTAAGATGACTAAAGTTTACATTTTTTTGCCTGCCACATCAGACTGCTGAACCTTTGAGCACTAAAAACCCCAGATCATTTTCCAGAACATCTCTTATCTAACCAGCAGGCTGGCTACCTCCTCCATCTCATACTTGTGAAATTGACTTTGTGAGCCCCAGTAGAAAACTTGACATTTAATCTACTGAATTTGTTATTTGATTCAGCCCTGCATTATGCCCTCTCAAAATGTTTTTAGATCTTGTGTCTGTCAAACAGCATGTGGACTACCCCCTACCTCCCTCACCATCTGTAAACCTTATGAGCATCCCAACCTATGCACTTATCCAAGTCAGTAATAAAATGTCAAATAGCAGAGGGCCAAGTAGATCCATGGGGCACTCCACTGAAGACCATGGAAACATTAATAACTACTCTTTGAGACCAAATATTAAACAAGTTATGAATCTATCCAACTGTATTGTCATTTAGTCTACTTCTCTTTATCTTCTCCACAAGAACAGTGAGTTTCTTTATTAAGTGTTTCTCAAGTGCTTTCTATAATCATTGCATTTACTGTAGATAATTCTTACTCTTGCTTTTAGAGAGATACTACTTATATTTTAAGAAAGGCTCCATTTATTCCTACGTTTTCTAGTATTTTTAATAGGAATGAGCATTGCATTTTGTCAAAGGCTTCTGCATCTATTAAGAGAATCATATGATTTGTTGTTCTTGTTATTGATATGGTCAATTATGCTGATAGTTTTCCTAATATAAAACCAATTCTGCATTGCTGGTATAAATACCACCTGATCAAAGTGTATGGTCTTTGTGATGTACTGATGTGATCTTTTTGCTAGTATTTTATTTAAACTTTTTACATCTATATTCATTGGGGAAGTTGGTTTATAGTTTTCTTTCTCTGTTTTTCCTTTCCATGGTTTAAGTATCAAAACCATCTTTGCGTCATAAAAGGAATTTAGTACAACTTCTTTTTTATCTTTTTTTCAAATACTTCATATAGTATTGGTATTAATTATTCCTTAAATGTGTGGTAGAATTCATTTGTAAAACCATATGGTTCAGAGGATTTTTTTAGGGATCTCACTTATGTTTGGTCCAATTTCTTTTTCTAAGCTAGAGGTATTTCATTATTCTAGTTCCTCATTTGTTAATCTGACAAATTTATTTTTGTAAATATTCATCCATTTCACTTAAATTGTCAATTTTACTGTCATATTTGGCAAAATAACTCCAAATAATTGCTTTAATTTCATCTTCATTGATGTGCATTCACCCTTTTCATTTTTAATACTAGTAATTTGGTTTTCTTTTTTCTTTTTAAATCAAATTAACCAATTGTTTATCTATTTTATTGTTTTTCCCATAAAACCAGCTCTTAGTTTTATTAATTAGTTCAATAGGGTTTTTTACTTTCAATTTTATTAATGTCTCCTTTGTTTTTCAGAATTTCTACTTTGTTATCTAATTGGGGATTTTTAATTTGTTCTTTTTCTAGTTTCTTATTTAGTTTTATGTCTGTTTCATTGATCTGATCTTTCAATCTTCTACTGATGCATGCACTAAGATACAAATTTTCCCTTAAGTACTGCTTTGGCTGCATCACACAAATTTTGGAAATGTTGTCTTTTTATTTGTATTCTCTTTAATGAAATTATTGGTTGTTTCTATAATTTGTTCTTTGACCCACTCATTCTTTATGATTACATAATTTAGTTTCCAATTAATTTTTAATCTATGCTTCCACAGTCCTTTATTGAATGTAATTTTTATTGCATTATGGTCTGGAAAAGGTGCATTTAATATTTTCTGCTTTTCTGCATTTTGTTGTGTGGTTATGTCCTAATACACAATTGATTTTTGTGAAGGTACTATATGTATATAGCTGAGAAAAAGGTATATTCCTTTCTATTCCCATTCAATTTTCTCCAGAGGTCTATGATATCTAATTTTTCTAAGATTTTATTTATCTCCTTGAATTCCTTCCTATTTATGTTGTGGTTAGATTTATCTAGCTCTGACAAGGGAAAGTTGAGGTCCTTCACTAGTATAGTTTGACTGTGTATTTCCTCCTGTAATTCATTTGACTTTTCCTTAAAGAATTTGGATACTATGCCATTTGATATGTATACATTTAGTATTAATATTATTTCATTGTCTATGTTGAATTGCTTGACTTCTTAGGGAGGGTGGGTGGGAAGGGAAGAGGGGAGACAATTTGGAACTCAAAGTTTTAAAAACAGATGTTCAAAAACAACAAAAAAAAGTTTTTGCATACAACTAGAAAATAAGATACACAGGGAATGGGTTGTAGAAATTTATCTGGCCCTACAAGAAAGGAAGGGAAAAGGGGATGGGAGTGGGATGACAGAAGGGTGGGCTGACTAGGGAACAGGGAAACCAGAATATATGCCATCTTGGAGTGGGGGGGAGTGTAGAAATGGGGAGAAAATTTGTAATTCAAACTCTTGTGAAAATCAATGCTGAAAACTAAATATATTAAATAAAAATTTAAAAAATTGTCCATTTTTGCTTTTGCTTTGTCTGAGATCACGATTGGTACCTCTGCCTTTTATTACTTCAGCTGAAATATAATAGATTCAGCTCCAGGTCCTTCTTTTAACTCTATGTGTGTGTGTGTGTGTGTGTGTGTGTGTGTGTGTGTGTGTGTGTGTGTGTGTGTGTTAGCATTTCAAGTATGTTTCTTGTAAACAACATATTGTTGGGTTCTGGTTTCTAATCCATTCTACTCTCCACTTATTTTATGGGTGAGTTCATTCCATTCACATTCACAGTTATGATTACTAACTGTGCATTTTCCTCCATCCTATTTTCTTCTTTATATCGTCTGTCTCTCTGTGTGTCTCTCTCTGTCTGTCTCTCTGTCTCTCTCTCGCTCTCCCTCCTCGCCCGCCGTTAAATTCTGTTTTGCTTCTGACCACTGTCTTCTTTTATCTGTGCTTTTATCTCCTCCTTTTTTCCCTCTTCAAAACAATCTAGATGTGAGTGAGATTCACACATGGCCCACTACCACCACCCTGCCATTTTTTTTCCTCACTGTAAAAGCTCTTTCTTACAACCCTCTTTTATGTGAGAAAAATTTCACCATTCTTCTTCTCCCTTCCATCTTCTCCCAGGGTATCTCTTTTTCTCACCTATCCACTTTTTTTAATATCATACCAACATAACTGACTCACTCCTGCACCCTCTTTTTATGTAGAGTCCTTCTAACTGCCCTAATAATGATAACGTTCTTAGAAATTACATGTGTCATCTTTCTATATAGAAAGGAAAAAGTTTAACCTTATTGAGTTCCTTCAGATTTCTTTTTCATGTTTACCTTTTAATGCTTCTCTTGAGTCTTTTATTTGAGAGTCAAATTTTCTATTAAGCTCTGGTCTTTTCATCAGGAATGCTTAAAGTCCTTTATTTCATTAAATATCCATTATTGTCTCAAACAATTATACTCACTTTTGCCAAGTGGATTATTCTTAGTTGTAATGCCAGGTCTTTTGCCTTCCAGAACATCATATTCTAAGCCCTCTTCTCCTTTAATGTGATAGCTTTGTATTGGCAACCAAAAATGGGCTCCTTAGCACTTAGTCAACAAGTGCCCTTGACTAGTTTGGCTTTTTCCCCTGAACTGAATGCTGTTTGTATGTTGGACTGGAGTAAGCTTGTCGGCCCCTTCACCTTGCTTCCCTTGCTTAAGCTGATGGAAAGAACCTGTGCTTTCCCAGTCAACCCCTTCACCTTGCTTAAGCAGATTGAAAGAACCTGTGCTTTCCCCGGCGTACCTTACACCCCCGCAGAAGCTGGATGGTTAAAAGCAGCTCCCATTGGAGCCAGAGACAGCTACAGCTACAGCCGCAGTCACAGCCACAGCCGCAGTCACAGCTACAGCTACAGCCACAGCTGAAGCAGGAGCTGCCAGTAGCAGAGCTGACCTACGGGAGGAAGCTGAACAAAGACTTCAGGCCAGTGGGTAATCTTATTACCATAGAGGGGGAAGCATGATTTTGCTTTACGCAATCATGCTTCTCTGTAGCCTCCTGGTTACTCTTTCAAGGCGTACTTATTGGGCCTGGAAGCTTTTGATCAATATATCAAAATGGGGTTGCTGGTTCATGGGTTGGTTACTGTGGAGCCTAAATATATGTTTTGATTCTTCTACCTTCTACTTTGAGAGTTTTTTATATCCGGCGGTTCCGAACCTTTCAGACATGTTTATGATCCTCTTTGAGATTATAAACTCTGCCCTCCTAATACATTTGGCGACAAGGATGGGATCGCTAGGTATAAGATCTCTATTTAGAAGCAGAACAATTCCAGAGGAAGAGATGAATATCCCAGGATGGGAGGATCCATTTTATTCCTCCCTAGCAAAAGAATTGGCTAAAAAAGCTGGACCCTGTGAAAACTGGGAACCAAGGCTACGGAGAGGAGATCCTAGGGATTTGGAAAAGTGTTTACAAGAAGTTGGGATTCAGTCAGGGGCATCACTATCTAGGCAAAGCTGGATAGTGTTATCAGCCTACCGGCTAGTATACGAAAGATTGAGATTAAGTGAAAGACATGGGGGCACTCCTACCCCACAGCAAGAAGAGGAATCTCAGATAGCAGGAGACCAAACTGACTCAAATGAGAACTTTTCTATTAATGTGGCTAAGAGCAACAGGAGACCAAAAAAGCCCAGAGTGCATTTCAACCCAGCCCAGAAAGAGCCTGACTGCCTGCTTCGTCCTAGCCATGGTGGCAGGGGAAGTGAGTGGGGGGAAAATGAGACAATGTTAGGGGCTGAGGCACAAAACACTACTGGGGTTCAGGATGTCCCTCACACAGAGAATAGGAGATGGTTAAATGATCAGACAAGGGCTCGACCCATACAAAGGAGGAAGACAGAAACCCGAGGTGAAGATTCAGTTACAAGGGAAATTCAGGAAGATTTCTCACCACAAGAGGTCACAGATATTTTGAGTAG